>NC_081194.1:41778155-42078155 GCF_902713425.1 Acipenser ruthenus
CCTCTCTCCCTACTCCACCTACCCCCATTGTCACCTCCCTTCGTAACCTCCGCTCTCTCTCCCCCTCTGTCCTTGCCTCCACTGCTCTCTCTCACCTCCTCTATCAACTCCTTCTCCCAACTCTCTGTACACTCTGCTACCTCCTCCCTCACCTCCTCCCTGTACTCCCACTGTCACCTCACCTCCTGACCTGCCTGCCTGCCCCTCCCCTCCCCAACCCTGGCTCTACTCTGTGCTCCGCTCAGCAAGAACCAACCCTCACTCTACTGAAAAGAAATGGAAGAGAACGAAACTCCCTGCTGCCTTAGACCTCTACCCCCACCCAACCTCTCCACTCCGCCTGCAATAGAAGACTGCCCATACCTCCTCTACGCTCCCCTGCCTCCAGAGCCCACTCCTTCTCCACCGTTGCCACGCAGTGGTGGAACGACCTTCCAAAGGATGTCAGGACTGCCCAGTCCCCGACCACCTTTTGGTGCCTCCTCAAGACACACACCTGCCTTTAATGCACTTTTAACTTGCACTTATCTGCTCCCTATTTTACTGTATTTAATCCTGCACTTAACCCAATCTGTAGTATTTTTGTATTTGACTTGCACTCATATCTAAACCTGACGTAACTATGAACACTGTTATCGGCTCTTGAATTGCCCACGATATCAAATCGTACTGTGTTTTGTATTTGCTCTTATTAGGACTGAAGTCATTGTATTTTGTATCTTGATCTTGATCTTAATCCCTGGGTAAGGGCTTCTGCTAAGAAATAAATAATAATAAATAATAATAATTTTACTATTAAAGAAATGTGAAGTATAAAATGTAATTATGTACAGTTTTTGCCACGCCCTTCAATTTGTCGGCCTAGCCGACCGCCTGTTCTGCCTATATGGTTACGCCGGCCCTGTGTGTGTGTGTGTGTGTATATATATATATATATATATATATATAAATGTTTAATTTTTATATTAATACCATTTTGTATTTATATATTTTGTATTAAAGTCATTACTTACTTTTTTATTATGTATTTTAATACCAGTAAATAACTTGATAAATATAAATAAAAATAAACACATGATGTAAATTACCAAATAAATGAATAATTTATTATATAACTGTAAACAAACCTAAACATAAAAATATACAAAATAAATGAGTAAACAAATACATTAAAATGCACTAGGGAGGCCACACTGTGGTTGATCCCTGGAGCCAGCATTGCACTTCAGTCATCAACACCAGGCAGATGGATATCTACATCATCAGATGGAAGGAAACACAGATGGATCACATCAGTTTACAGTAAAAGAAGCTATGTCTTAGTTGGTGCTTATCTTGGCGAGTTTTAACACCTACTCTCATGTAATGGAAATCAAAATAAACCAAAAAAGAAATAAATAATTAAACGGAATTGTGACAGAAATATAATGAGCTCTGGTTGTAAATCTCCCTCCCAACCTGTGAGGGCGCTAAGTAACGAAAGGCAAAGGCTTTGGACGGGCTGGCCTGATAGTTCATTTCCTGGGTCGGGAAGTTGGTCAGTCTGGAAGAAGGCGAGACTCTGTTGCAGGAACGTATTGACCCGGAAGGTAAACGAGGTAGCAGCTGCAGGCAATAGAGTCAGTTGCAATCGTTTACCAAGGGGTCATGCATAATAGCATAAAGGGGCAGGAGAATCGAAATGTTTTCCTTCACTTGGTTTTTATTGAGAGACTAGAAGGACCATATGAGACGCAGAGAAAGCGTACAGGAAAATATTTGTGAGTGTTTTGTTTGTTTGTTTGTGTCTGTTTAGTAACTGTCTGTGTTTTTGTTATATAGCACTAGACGGCTAAACACGAATCCGGAGCTGTCGCCAAGGGCCGCACAAAACCGGATCAACACTGCACGCCAGTTCATTATTATTTGCTGGCTGGTCATCATACCATTGGATTAATAATCATTAAACCAACCTTTTCACCCGTAATTTGTTGTCTGTTTGTTCTTGGAATTAGTGCCTCCGCACCACACCTGCTATACACCTGCTACTAATTACCACTTTGCCACACTATATACAAAAATCAATAAATAAAATAAAAAATAAAAAAATAAATAATCAATATATATTTTACAAAAAGGAAAAAAAAAAAAAAAGAAAAAAAAAACTCATTAAAATTATCAATGCCAGGGACCCTGATTGTAAGATAGAGCTATTAACTTTGGATTCATGCAATGCTTTGGGGCGACCATGGCAACCTAATCCTGACACCTGACTAGTGCCGTGCATCTTATCGACAAACACTGTCAACAATTTATAGGAGAATTGGTACTGGTGCCTTCTATGTGCCTTTTCTCTTCTTTTGTAATGAGGTAGGTCTGTCATACAGCAGTAACATTGCAAAACACTGTCAGAAAAAAGGCCCTATTCTGATGAAATGAGTACAATCACAAATGCAGTGGTAAAGGCAATCCTCTCTGTCCCACAGGAAGTGGCTTCTCCAAAAGTGTGATTCTGATTAAAAACCCAGCACAAGCGCGATTAGTGGCACACTGACAGCATCCAGCCAATCAATGCTGATTAGTTTGGGGAATCTCCTATCCAATCAGAGCCAGACAACAATCCCTTTAAGAGACAGAATGCCCTTGCGTCACCGCAGGCTCTGATTTTTGAATGTAGAACTAACAGAAGCAAATTGACGTGTCTGTGGTGGCACTGTATCACCTTTCGAGGTGGTTCAGAGGTGGCTCAGTGTCAGTACTGAAACAGTTTTTTTTTTCTCAGTGTAAACTGCAGTTACACCACAGACACTGCATTTTGCATTCAAGGTGTTTTTTTTCCTCCAAGTAAACGCAATTTCCTGTTCCGCCATGCGTCACGGTAAAAGGCCGACTGCGTCTCCAGGGTCTTTGGCTCAAATAACTACCTAAGGTTGACGTCGAATCTGACCAATCCTCGTGTACAGAGCATTGTGTTGCCTTAGACCAATCCTGGCTCACAGTCTCCATGATGCCGCCTCCTCGCTTTGAAAGTGGAGAGGCGGGGGTTAGAAAAAGAAATCCGGCTGGGAAGTGGACAGGCGACGCGAGGCGCGAGAGAGTTGGATAAACAGTTGAAGTGCATCGGAGCAAGTCATTTTTGAAAATAAGGGCTTGTTAAGGTTAATATCATTACTACAGCAATTAATATTAAAACAAATATATCTTGAGCCAGTCACTTTTCCAGACAGGAATAAAGAAGCAGCAGAATCTTCTGAGTCTATATCAGGAGAGCGAGGTGCTGTTCAGACAAATGTTAATATATATATACAGGGATGGAAATAAGACTCCCATTGCACAGGAGTTTGAGCCCTTCCTGGTTTTACTAGGAGTATAATAAGACACACCTGGGCTTGTTGCCTATACACTGTGGCTAATCACGATTGTAGTAACACATGGAATGGGTGAAACTGCTTATTTCCATCCCTGAGTTAATGACAGAGGTATGCATTATAACACAATTGATAATGGTTAAAATATTTTTTATCAAGTTACTATTTGGTTTCTTGAGACAAGAAACATTGTCACCATGCCTTAATGACTGCTAAACTGACTTTAATTGTTTCTCCTTGTAGACTTCATACTGGCAGAAGACAGCACTGCTGTGCATACTGAGATGCTACATATAGCTGCAGCAGAAGCAAAAAAGGCACCAGGTAATGGTGATTTCTTTTGCAGTAATGTTGTACTGTTGGAAATGAGAATATAATCTATAAATTGGATTAAACAATCCTGCTATATTGTTGTATGTACAGTATCATATTTTCCCCCATTTTTATTATTATTATTATTATTATTATTATTATTATTATTATTATTTATTTATTTATTTATTTATTTATTTATTAGCAGATGCCCTTATCCAGGGCGACTTACAATCGTAAGCAAATACATTTCAAGTATCACAGTACAAGTAATAATACAATTAAGAGAAAGATAAATACAATGACTTTGGTTCAAGCAAGTACAAGTGTGACAAAATACAATTCAATAATACAGCAGCTAACAGTGTCAGTGATAGTTACATCAGGATATATTTATTTAAAAAAAATTGCTTCTCTCTCTAAAACATTAGAGAGCAATGGAGTTGTGGGAATAACAGGGAAGAAAAAAATACACAATAACAACTGAAGAAATCTGTAGAAGAACAGATGGAACTGAGAAAATATCCACACTGGCTTTGTGTATTTACTTAAGGGTAGGTTAAAACAATAAAACGTAAAATAACCAAGGATTAAGCAGTTAATGTTCATAATAATTACATTTCAAGCATTCGTGTAATTTTCTCTGATACTTTTAATTTTATACTCCTAGAACTATTAATAAACTATAACTGTTAGGTGTCATGTGGCCAGTCCAAAGTCATTTTTGGTAATTACTGTAACTTTGAAAGATGGGGTTAATTTGATGTGAAATATTCAAGAAAAATAACAGAACTACTGCAGCCATCGGCTTGAAAATTAAAAAAACAAACATTTCTATAATAAATACAGAGGAAAAGGGCAGGAGACCTCCCAGAAAATGTGATTGTGCCTATAAGACAAATCAAAACCATACCAACAACGTTCAGTACAGTTTGTGAAGAGGAGTGTAGGGAGCTAGCAACCAAGTACATTCGTGTCATGACAAAAACATGTTCTTTTTTACATTCTGGTAGCAAGAATGGATCCTGGAGAGCAGGTAGCAGTGAGGTATGCTGTAGGATAGAGTGACCAAAGCTAATTCCTGATAAATGTGAATATTATATTGAAGTGGAAATCATGCAAATTTTCACTGTTGATAATACAAACAAAATGAGCTCTGCAGTGCAACATCTTCTCAAAATAAAATTGTAATGTTAAATGTAAATCTTAATTTTCCCTTTTTTTTAGAAAACAGTGGTTGTTTTAAATAGTAACTTGGCTCTTTTCTGAACAGCAGCATTTCATATATGAACTACACTTATTCTGGAACAGTTGTATCTTTGTAAATCTACTGTTTACTTATCATTTAACATTTAATTTAAATTTCATAAAACAGGAGTGGCTTGCAAAAGATTTGCACCTCCTGGAGGAAGAAAAAGTGTAGTTCTCTACATGGTCCACGATGACTCACACATGAGCTGCTTCATCGTTTGTTAAACTACTTGATCTTCTTTCTTGGTAAGGATTATTTAAATTGGAAGGATTACATAATTCTTAATCTTAAATAGAAATTTCTCAGTTGTATAATATCTACCATGTACTGAACTCCTAGTACTGTACTTTCTTTTTTATTTAAAGTTAAAAAAATGTATAGATGGTACAATAAATTATTTTTTGCACAACTGTAAGACACTCGCTTATTTAATAAATTAGCTAGCAAACTTGTTTTTACCAGTGTTCAAAAACAAATATATCGACTCATACGGAAAGAACACATATTTTCAATATATTATAAATATAGTCATTGTACACTGTTTTATATGTTACCTATATGCAGCACATATCCGTATATTTATGTACATATATTCCTAATGTAAAAAAAAAAGCAAACTGTGAACATATATGTTAAAAAATATGATATAACTTGATTTGTATGCCATAAATATATTCTACACATTTATTTACAAAAATGTGAGTTATTGCACTTATTCCAAATAAAAACAATGAAATAAGAAAATTACAATATTTTTTATGTTTATTAAGAAAATAAAAGTATCAGTATTTTTATCACACACCACATTTTCATAACTCGTGTAAAATCACATCTGCTAATCTAAAAAGCATATATCAAATACATACAGGTTTCATAAGATACAAGATACCTTAGTTACACAAGGCACAATTAAAGCTACCTTAACACCAACATAATTTAATGTTAACATTTTACTAAAGATCAATCCTCAATAACTATGAGATTTTCTATCAGTTGCTCCAATCTTTTGGTGCATATTTTCAACCTGTTTACTCTAGTCTTTAACTCCAATTACAAATGTCTGCTAATTTATCTAAACTAAAACCACCTAATATAATTTTGTTCAAATACGTTATTTGGTTTATTCTTTAATTTGTCAATTTCTAGACATGTTTACAGAGCAAGTACTTTTTCAAACCTGACTTTTTGTAACTCACATTTTCATCTACACAAAAGAAGCCCTGCTGCTTTCACCACAGACTGCATCCCCCATTGCAATTGTTACATAACAGTAATCCTTGAGAATAAAAAATGCTGCACATAATTTACTGCAACACATTTGCAAAAAAAGAACATTCTATACCCCAACAAAAATAGTAACTCTGTCAGGTGTGGCAGAAATACCTGGGTTATGCATTGTGAACAGTTACTGTATTTTGGATTGTTACTGTTTCATTCATCTAGATGACAAAGATGGAAGTAAGACTCCCACTGCACAGCAGTTGGAGCCATTTTGTGTTTTATGAGCTGCAGACTCTTGTTTTTTCTGCTTCTTCACTACAGTTTATACAAGGACCTGCAGTCAGTAAAACCTAAAATGGACCAAACAGGTATGCATTAGGGGTCTTATTTCCACCTCTGATCAGATGTATAATTATATTTTATTATATCTACAGTTTGAACATATTTTCATGAAATGACACAAATTGAAACTAGCAGAAACCTATCTGCACAGTTCAAAACGGTTTGGCTGTTTGCAAACAAAAGCAACAGTTTGGCCAGGTATATGTACAAAAACACATTTCTGCTGTATAACACAACTGTCCACTGCAACAAGATGGCCCAACTCAGGAGAAACTGGGAAAATGTGACTTAATCCTATGTTCAATGCATTATCAGAACATATTTTCCTGTTCTGAAAGACCCTTCCTAATGCATAGCATTTTCTACCACAGCCAAGATCCAAAATTACAAATGTTTCTATTGTGAAAAAAGAAGAATCTTTCAATATAACAGTATAGCTGTTTCTCTTCTTTGCCTTTGTGTATAGTTTTGTGTGAACAATTTATTTTCCAATAACAATTCTGTCATAATAAGTTGCAATTATTGTTGGATCCACTTCATTAACAAAGCTGTGCAGTGCAAGATAATGCTCCCTTTTAAGAACTCTCTGACAAGATCGTCCCAAAGCAGCTCCACCTTCAATTTCCTCAGCAAACTTAATCTTTCTGTTTGTGCCTATGAAGTAGTTGAGTAACTCCCCTTTAGGTGTCCCAGCCATTTCAGTAGCATGCAAAGGCAAAGCCTTTTCAATCAGAAATTTCTTACAAATTTGCAAAGGCACTCCCTGTGTTCCTTTAATCATCTTGAGTAAACAGCCATTGTAGGATTCATATAAAAAAGCTGAATGTGCCTATAATGGACCCCAGTCTTTGACACTTTTCACCAGATGTAACAGTAAATGTACATTGTAGCTCACATGCTGAACTCCAGAGTTTTTCGAGTAAAACAACAAACCGAACTAGTACATCACTACAGCAGTCAAGCTGGTTCGTAAAAATGCTTTCACCAAGTATAATTGAAACTGCCTCTACTAGTAAACACCAATGATTAAAGTACTTTTGAGGTTGAATTCCTTTAAGTACTGGAACACTATAAAAAATCAACCATGCATACCATTCATGGGCTTTCCAATATTTACGCAATGTTACTGAACGTGGCACCCGAGATATGTTACAAGGAGGTTTAATAGATAGAAGTCTAAAATCCAGGTTGTCTATGTGAGCTGCCAAGTAATATCTTTCTGTGTGATACTGTGAATCCAACCATAGGGCCATCATTTGTCTCACTACACCTAGTAGCACACAATGCATGTAGTCTGGTACAAAGTTCTCCACCATATCAAATTTTGGTATGTTGTACAGAACACTTGGACCTTTCACACCACAGATTGGTTGTTGAGAGTCTAGTGCTTGTTCAGCACATTCAACTGTTTCTATGTAGTTCCTCAAAGTAGATTCTCTCTGATAAGGATATACACGGACAAATCCTCTACCTTTTGAAACAGTGGCACCAGGATTTTTGCAAAATCCACACCCCTGGTACCTATTAAACTGCATCATATTTTGCATTAGAGGTCGAGCTACAGAATCACAGACTGCACAAGTTGTGTATATCTTTGATATACGGTCATTACCACTAAGTGGATCTACCCATTGAACTGACCAGAAACTACGACACTCTTCTACAAAAGGCTCTAAATACACATTCATGTCAGGCTTGCACTTCCCAAACCACAAGGAAGCCATTAATATGTTCTTCAGTCTTTCAGTGGGCGTTAGCTCATTTAAAGAACACAACACTGGCCAAATACTAAGTGAAGAAGACTTGAAGATTGGCACACCATCGCAATTAAAACTCAAAGATAATCGGTCAAGTGGTCTTTCTTGGCTGCCTTGATCAACTAACAACCGTTTATATAGTACTCCATCATGTATATCTGAAAGCATATCAGTTTCACTGCAGACACTTCCTAAAAAACTGTTGTGCACAGCTGGGTCATTAAAAGATTCTGAAGTTGGTGTCTTAGTGGAATGTAAAAGAAAAAATTCCCTTTTTCAATACAATCTTTTGATGTCCATACTTCATCACAAACACTGCAAATTCCTGATGTAACACTGCTATCTAAATTAGAGCCACAGTTCTTACATATATAACAAACACGAATGACTTCTTTAACATCTGAAATCTGCTTCTCAAATAAGTATTTTGAAGTTGCAATCACATTTTCTTCACATATTACATTTATAGATATGATTTATAGTTCATGATGTCGGTTAAAGCTTCACTGGTTAATTGATGTTTAGCTTTCAGGACAAGAAGTAGGAGTTGGTTCTGTTCAAGAGATGATTCTGTGATTTTGAGAATGTCTGAAGATACCTGGAAACAAGCAAAAGTAATATTACTATTAAGAATACAATTAAGGTGTAAAAAAAATGTGGTGTTTTATTTATATATAAAAAAGTAAAGTCAGACTATTATGATAACAAGAAGTACCCTATGAAGACGGAAGGCACAAAAATGTTTTCAAATATTTGCAGAACTGTTAGATGTTTTATGATGTTAATATGCAGAGACAAGCTACCTATCGCTTACATGACTGTCTGTAATGCTTTCTTCAACTCCAGCATCTTTAAGCTCTAAAGGTATGCTTCTCTAAAAACAAGAACAATAAAGTCTTACATACATATATACACACACAAGATACATATATATATATATATATATATATATATATATATATATATATATATACACACAAGATAATTCAAACTTTGATTGAAAAATCAAACTTTATTGAAAGTTGTAACAAATTCACAACCCTTTTCAAAAGAAATGTATTATTTCTATTTGACTGAAAGAGTAATCATAACATGTAATACGATGATTTTCCCTAGCAACATACTTTCCTTTTTAATTTAACTTCATGTGTGAATTATCCTCACTTTCTGATGTATCCTAGTTTGCAATAGGTACCTGGGTGTGGATTTTGCAAAGATCCTGACATTACTGTTTCAAAAGGCAAACAATTTCTACTGTATATCCTTACTACTGTAGATGGAAAGTAATTTTAGGAATCTATGAAACTATGGGTTAATCTCCATATACAAAATACTTGTCACACGCACTTTAAATTTACAACTAAACTTACATGTTGATGTCTTTCGTCAGCTTCTGTATCTGATGGCTCCACATAACTGGTTGCATTAACAGCAACGGCACACTACAAGAAAATAACATTATATTTAAACATTCAGGACTGGTTTAGCATCACCTCGAATATCACTAGCCCTTGAGGTCGATTGTTATTGTGGTCTTCAAGACCAGTGCTTCTCAACCTTGGTCCTGGAGGAGGCCCACTGTGTCTGCTGATTTTCGTTACAACAACATTGTCAGTTACGTCAGTGACTGTGGTCCTAAAGTACCCCTATGCCTGCTGGTTTTTGTTCCAGTTGAGCTCTTAATTACCTAATTGGCTTAACTGAAGCCATTTAAACCTTTTCCCAGGTCTTTTGTTGTTGATGAGTTACAAAGAGCTGGATTGTGGCCCTCCAGGACTGGAAGTGAAAAACACTGATCACTCTAGCCCTTAATCTTCATATGTAGGGGCCTATCCATCCGAATTTTTTTTTAGCACATTTATTAACAGAAAAATTGATGGTATGTGAAATCATTTGAGCTGAATAAAAATATAATGTTCCACCGTAAAATAATAAAATAAATGTATTTATTAAAATTATAGAGATAATTGAATGTTCACAGATTATTAGTTCAGTAAAAAATGTTTTTTTTTTTATCTCTTAAATAGAATTAACACCCAAACTCAGTTGTAGGTAAACAATGTCTATTTTTTGGATTGATTTTATAATTATACGTGTATGGCTGCATGAAGCTTACCTGAGAATCTGATATTTTAGTAACTTTGGTGCTTCTTGCTGGGTAGTCCACGTTTCCCGCCGTTCTTTTTCTGTAAATGTAAATCAAAAGGCAATAATGACATACCGTAATTAAAATATTTTAAAAAGTATAAACATCTTATTATTATTTTTTTTACCTGTTTCTCCATCTCGATGCTGTTCTTTTTGGAATTGCATATCTAGGTTTACTTAAATACTGTTTATAAGATTGTAAACTCATCATCCAAATCTCTTCATTTGCAAAACTTTATGCAGTGCGCTTGCAGTTTCAGAAGAAGAAAAAAAACTGTAACTGATGGGATATGTAGTACTTTATACTTTGGTGGTCTATGCGATTACACCCCGTTGGTGTTATTAAGAACGCCAAGTACCAGAATGCAGAGCGGGACTGTTGGGGGGAAAAAACCGCGCAGAAAATTTAAAAACGGACGAGAAGGTGAAGGTAATATGGCGGTGATGCACGCGTTGGTGAAGTGGGAAAGCGGGGTCAACAAAGACTCTTACAGCGTGATTCCAACTGCTTGGATTCGCAATTTTGATTTATTCAGCATTGCTGATGATGTCGAAGAGACTACTCGAAGCTTCAGAGCAGAGTGGAGAGACACGAACAAACCTCCAAAAGGTGGATGGCCTGTCCATGAAGCGCAGATCATTATGACTGGTAAGTATGTTTTTTTTTTTTTTTTTAAAGTCTTTACACGGTATTTGATATGTAATATATATATAATATCACAGTATATTTGAAATGAAGGTTTATTTTATTAATTTGTTGTACTTCGTTCATACTGTTATAACATGGTAGGTGGTGCTGAGGGCGCTAAGAACTCGTCACACTTGACGACTGGCATTTGTAAGAACTATTTACTGTGTGCTGTGCTTTACAATAAAATCCCCAAACCCATAAAATAAATTAAACCAGATTTAATTTAACTTCGGTTTTGATTCAGTGTTGGCTGTCCATCTTAATTTGTATGGTCAAAGCGCAGTATTTTTATGACAAATAAATATAATCCCCAAATATCTGGACATAATGCAGGGTTTTATTTATTTTATTTTTATTTTAGGAAAAGAAGGCGAAATAAGAAGAAAACTTAATGACCTAACGAAAATGCCCTCTCCTAAAAAGAGAGTACCTAAACCAAACAAAAAACTTCAAATTTCAGATGATAGTGACCTTGATGAACCGCAGTTACCGGTGATTAAATAAATGTATTGCAGTATTTTTTTTTATCATTTTCATTCATATATATATATATATATATATATATATATATATATATAAAAGTAAGTTGGTTGTGTGGGTTCAGTTTATAAGATGTTTTTTTTAATTGTCTAGTCCATAATTTCTAGTTAAAGTGGACATTTTACTTATTTTTTACAATAAAATTAACGTGCGAGCTGTTTCTTGATGAAATGTGATTGCAAAAAAGTGTATATATATATATATATATATATACAGATGTGCTCAAATTTGTTGGTACCCTTACAGCTCATTGAAATAATGCTTCATTCCTCCTGAAAAGTGATGAAATTAAAAGCTATTTTATCATGTATACTTGCATGCCTTTGGTATGTCATAGAATAAAGCAAAGAAGCTGTGAAAAGAGATGAATTATTGCTTATTCTACAAAGATATTCTAAAATGGCCTGGACACATTTGTTGGTACCCCTTAGAAAAGATAATAAATAATTGGATTATAGTGATATTTCAAACTAATTAGTTTCTTTAATTAGTATCACACATGTCTCCAATCTTGTAATCAGTCATTCAGCCTATTTAAATGGAGAAAAGTAGTCACTGTGCTGTTTGGTATCATTGTGTGCACCACACTGAACATGGACCAGAGAAAGCAAAGGAGAGAGTTGTCTGAGGAGATCAGAAAGAAAATAATAGACACGCATGGTAAAGGTAAAGGCTACAAGACCATCTCCAAGCAGCTTGATGTTCCTGTGACAACAGTTGCAAATATTATTAAGAAGTTTAAGGTCCATGGAACTGTAGCCAACCTCCCTGGGCGCAGCCGCAAGAGGAAAATCGACCCCAGAGTGAACAGAAGGATAGTGCGAATGGTAGAAAAAGAACCAAGGATAACTGCCAAAGAGATACAAGCTGAACTCCAAGGTGAAGGTACGTCAGTTTCTGATCACACCATCCGTCGCTTTTTGAGTGAAAGTGGGCTCCATGGAAGAAGACCCAGGAGGACTCCACTTTTGAAAGTAAAACATAAAAAAGCGAGACTGAAATTTGCTAAAATGCATGTTGACGAGCCACAATCCTTCTGGGAGAATGTCCTTTGGACAGATGAGTCAAGAGCTTTTTGGCAAGTCACATCAACTCTATGTTCACAGATGAAGAAATGAAGCTTTCAAAGAAAAGAACACCATACCTACAGTGAAACATGGAGGAGGCTCGGTTATGTTTTGGGGCTGCTTTGCTGCGCCTGGCACAGGGTGCCTTGAATCTGTGCAGGGCACAATGAAATCTCAAGACTATCAAGGCATTCTGGAGCGAAACGTACTGCCCAGTGTCAGAAAGCTCTGTCTCAGTCGCAGGTCATGGGTCCTCCAACAGGATAATGACCCAAAACACACAGCTAAAAGCACCCAAGAATGGATAAGAACAAAACATTGGACTATTCTGAAGTGGCCTTCTATGAGTCCTGATCTGAATCTTGTCGAACATCTATGGAAAGAGCTGAAACTTGCAGTCTGGAGAAGGCACCCATCAAACCTGAGACAGCTGGAGCAGTTTGCTCAGGAAGAGTGGGCCAAACTACCTGTTAACAGGTGCAGAAGCCTCATTGAGAGCTACAGAAAACATTTGATTGCAGTGATTGCCTCTAAAGGTTGTGCAATAAAATATTAGATTAGCGGTCCCATCATTTTTGTCCATGCCATTTTCATTTGTTTTATTATTTACAATATTATGTTGAATAAAAAATCAAAAGCAAAGTCTGATTTCTATTAAATATGGAATAAGCAATGGTGGATGCCAATTACTTTTGTCAGTTTCAAGTTATTTCAGAGAAAATCGTGCATTCTTCGTTTTTTGTGGAGGGGTACCAACAAATTTGAGCACGTCTGTGTGTATATATATATATATATATATATATATTTCAATTTAAACTTTTTTTCTCTCTGAATACAGCACAAAATAAGAAAGAAAACCGATGGAGCTTCAAGAATTAGATCCCATAATATTCTACAGACATTTCAAGAGTCCAGTGAAGTTGAGCTACAGCAAAAAGTTAAGCAGTTCGAAAAGGAAAACACTAGACTTAAAAATGAAAACCAAGATCTTCGAAACCGTATGGTTGATGGTAAGTTTTTTATTTATAGCAAATAATTCCTTACCTTGATAAATGTTAAGTCTTCAGTAATTTAGATTCCATGTGTGATTCCATGAGTAATGTATTATAGTTGATCATACTGAAGTAATCTAGAACCACAATACAGACTTAATGTGCACTGTCTAATAGTTTAATAATACTGTTTATTAAATAAATTAAGTTTTTCAACATAACTTGTGCAAATCCTCTACAGTAATGACTATATGCATTACATTAGACCTGGTAATTCTTGTATTGTCTCTTTCTTTTCTTTTTTTCTATTTTATTTGTAGCTAATGTTAATGACCCACAAAAAGGTCAGTTTGCTAATAACATACAGCAAGTCTCAAGTATAATTGCAGGCATTGATGGTTTTGTTTTCACTTTGTATTAAATATATTACTAAAAATGATTAGCATTTAATACTAAGGTTTTTTTCCCCAGAGATTCCAGACATTTTGGAAAATCTGAAAAAAATTGTAACAAAAGCCACATTTATCAACGATGAAGCCAAAAGAGTGTCACCATCAAATGGTTCTGACAGCCCCACACCAAATTGTTCTGACTCTGACAAAGAAGCACCAAAACAGGTATAACACTCTTGGTCTAAAATATTACAAAGACAAGGTAAATATATATATATATATATATATATTGAAAAAATGTATTAGTTATAAACAATCTAATGATGCTACATTATCAGTTATATTCATATTTATAGTTGATAATAAGAATGTGATTTAGTTATGGGTGTCACAGATTCACTGACTTTATTTATTTATTTATTTTGTCTGTAAATTAATAGACTTAGAATTGAGACATACTGTGGTTTTTATAACAAATTTCTGAAACAAAATCACAGCCTTACTGATAATGTCTGAGTATTCCACTTAACATAATATAAGAATAGTTTGGGGATGAACTTGTTTTTTATTTACCATTGTCTTTTAGGTGGAAATATTCCCAGGCACTGGAGTGTATATTGACTAACTGTCCAGGATCCTTACAGAGAGGTGCAGCACGAATACATCATATGTAAGAACCCTGACGGTTGCTGTCTTTGACATTCCAACATTACTAAAGAGCAATCTTCGTGGTGGTGGCAGCAAGAGAGATCCAACTTCGGAGAAAAAGACACCTCTGGATCGCTTAAAGGTGGAAGCCATATATGGTATGTAAATGCTGTTGTACAAAATTTCTAACTCTCCTTTTTAACTCTGTAGAACAAAAAGGGTTAGCATTTCTAATGTTCCTTTGGCCTTTGTTTTAGTTTCAGAGGCTAGTTAATTTATTAATAAATAATAATACCTTACATGTAGCAGCCAGAAAGATCCCAAAGTGCTTTACAGACTCACTTCACCCACCACCCTCTGGGGTGCAGCCATTTTGTACCAGCAGATTACTACACAGCAGTTAAGGTGGAGTCATAAGAAATTTGTTAGACCTGATTGAGGAAAGCCTGACTTGGAATTTAGCCACCTCACTCTTTCAACAACACCTTGTAAATCACCTTGGATTAATGCTTCAGACATATGAATACATAATAATAATAATAATAATAATAATAATAATAATAATAATAATAATAATAATAATAATAATAAATAGTGCCATGGGATCTTTGACAATATAAACTTTCATGTCTCATGTAAATTTGACTTTTGAGCAAATACTTCACATTTCAGTCCAGTTGTGCCACATCAATGCAATGCTTAAGCAAGGTATTAATGGAGAAAAGACTGCCTTTGCATAGCTGCTTCCCCAAGTACAGATTTTACTATGAACTGTAGTGTAAGACAAGTTTAAGAGCATACACCAAAACATTTAAATACACCCACACACACAAATGTTGTTGATTTACTGTGGCAATATGTAACTAATGAACCCTTCTCAAAGATATGTGGTGCGTTTTTTAAAAGATTTTTATATATCTATGTGCAAGTCGTTAAATCTATGTGATCTATGTGGGGTTCCCTGTACCCCAAAGAGTGTAATTGGTGGTGCAATTAACAGCAAGATAAATGAACTACGACACAGAATGAAACCAGAGTGTAGATTTGAAGGACCAGATCTGTGTTTTTGTTTTGTTTTCAGGGTTGGGGTCAATTCCAATTCCATTTTTAATTCCCTTTTCAATTCAATTCCAATAAAGCCTATTCTGTGAATGCAAAAAGGAATTGTAATTTGGAATTGATTTGAAGGAGGAATTGGAATTGAAAAACAGGAATTGACACCAACCATGGTTTTCAGTGAGTGTTGTACAAATTGATATGTCAGGGCTTCTGTAAAAACTTTTTTTTTTGTTTGTTTTTGAAGACAAGCAATTTTTTGGCTGTTATCCTTTTGGGTATTGTTTAAAAAATAAGTTGTAATACTTTTGAATAGCACAGTATTTCAAAGTTATATTACAAAAACTGCATAGGACCATTGTGCTTCTTGTCTGTCCTGTCAACGTTCTTTAGGTGACCCCAATTTAATTGTAGGGGGGAATAAGAGTAAAGGTCTGAATTCTCAAAAACTGTTTTCTTTTGAAATTGTGATTTATTCTTAAAAAAAAACTGTTTATCCTTTAAAAAAAAGTTTGCAGAGTGATGTAAGTCATATGTAATGTAATAGTAGTTCTAAACTAAGCATATTACATATGAGCTCATTACATAAAGTAATGTAAATGTTACTTATTTTTGAATAAGTGTTGAAAATAAACAAACATTTTGTGTATAAATCTTGTGTTATCTTTTCTATGGAGGAAAAATACCAGGAATTATATTTATATGAAGTGTCAGTGTAGCATTCTATTTTCTGGTTACAGTGTGGGGTATGTAAACCTTTGACGACAACTATATTTATAAATGTTGTGTGTATATTTTAATGTTTTCACGTTTTTCTTCATTGGTTCATGGATATGAAAATATGTAGATTTGTATAGAACATTCACAAAATGAAGGGGTATATTTCCATTATAAAAAACAGTACATGTAAAGTATAAAAAGTATACATGCATTTAACTTATAAAAAAATCATATTTAAAGTATAAAACAATCATCAAAAATATATAAAAAAAACATTTAAAATATAAAAAACATCTTGAATAACTTATAAAATAAATCATATTCAAAGTATAAGAAACACATATTTAAAGTATAAAACAGGCATATTTAAAGTGTAAAAAAAGCATATTTAAAGTATAAAAAATAATTAAAATTATATTAAAAAAAAAACATTAAAATTATATTAAAAAAGCATATTTAAATGATTAAAAAAGCATATTTAAACTATAAAAACACATATTTGCAGTACAAATAACATATGAGGAGCAATGTATGTTACATATACAAACACATAAAATCCTTATATTGTACATACTACAAAAAGGGGCCAATTTTGTGCCAAAACCACATGGTTTATATATGAACATATATAAATACACATACAAAAGCAACATAAAAAAATAACAGGCATATAAGTTGAACATATATTGCTTTTAATATATGTAAAATATATGTTCTTTCCGTATGGGGAATTATCACGTTCCAGCACTTCTTTAGTTCCTTAGTAGAACAAGGGAAGGCAAACAGGAGGACAATTTTATTGCATAAACTACATCAGTGCTTGGTTTGTGCAGTGGCTTACAGGCAGACATACCTCAGGCAGCTTTAATAATCAGCTTTTCTGCACAGGAGTATTGAGACTGATAGACAGGAATCTGGTCGACAAAAGGCAGGAACAAGATGGACCAGCCAGTCTGTGTTACTAGTACTGAGTGGAATCATACTGTGGTTCAGTTCGCTCTTTTATGCTAAATTTTCCTCACCTCCTATGCGTCAAGCAATTAGCTCACCCCAATTAAAAGATACCTGTCATGTCAGTAAATTGAATAGTATATATATTTGTTGCAAGGAAGAATGGAGTGACAAGGAGTTGAAGGTCACTTGTGACAGCATGAAAATATAAAACAGCAAAACTCTGGGTCACTGAATAATACAGGAAATAACTTATCGGAAGGCTTTAGAACAGTGAAACTTTTAGGTTTACATAAGGTTTAAGGTTGGATCACACATAGATAACCTTTCAACACTATCTTCATTTCTTTTCATTATTTGCCTAAAGGATCTCTTGGAACAAGGAGGCTTATTCCTTTTAAAAGACTTACTTTTGACAAAATAATTTTCAGAATTTTGTCTTACTTTTACTGCCTGGGCACTATAACAATGTAACAATGATCAGTGGAGGCTGGTGAGTTTTGAGGAAGACCAAGTATTGCTTGTGAATTATCTGAATTTTTTGGTTTTTGAATTTGCTTCTGGTAAGGATGCAGAGGCTCGAGTTTTCTTTTGCTACTGTCTTTTCTTGGGTACATGCTTTCATTCTAATTCTTTCATTTCATTGTGCAACAAACCTATAGTGTTTTCTATTTCTGCAGGGATTGAATTACAGCCACTGGTTATATTTGTAATTTCATTTAGTTTTGACAGAAGAGTTTGTTTGCCTTCATCTGCAGATGCAATAGCAACTACTTGAGTTTGGTTATCTACATCTCTCAAAATGTGCAAGTCTAATGCAAGCACAGTTGAAATATGAGTACAATCTACATATGCAAGTATTTTCATCTAAAGAAACAAAAAAGGTGTTTTCTAAGACCCGGCTTGTTACTTAACTTTTTCCTTTGCTTTCACATAAAACTTGGTAGTTTTTATTTTGTAATAGGTTCTGTGCCAGATAATTCAAATGACTATCCATTGATGGGAACTTAATAGGGTCAGTACTGTTGGGCTGCAATACAACAAGCAAATGTTTGCACAGACTACCTCTTCTACCTCACATGAACAGTAACATCCTGGAGGTGAAACCACATATGACTTTACCTTTACCTTTTCTTGCCAGTTCTTTTTGATCACGGTGAGCTCTGCTCGCCTGTGTTGGTTTCAATCTACCACATGTTTGAAGTTCCAGAACTGCACTGAAATAATCATAAGCTATCCAATCTTCTGTTCCTTACATCTCCAAGAAACTGGTATTTAATGCGGAGAAAAAAAACTGTAAGAAATACAAAAGTTATTTTAAAACTTGGAGCATTTATGGCAATGACATTTGTGGCAAATGGGGGAAAGCAATGTTACAATGGATATTACAGACCTGTTTTCTCAGTTGGCTGTTGGAAACTACATGTGAAGATCATATCTACATTAAGGAGTAGTGATTTAAAATACAGTCAAATTCTGAAAACAAATCTTTATTTAATGTTTTATCATAGTGGCATACTCTGCGTTCGAGGAACTGGTACCTTCCATCAACTTAAATAAACCTGTTACAGTAAATGGTTCAGCCATGGTGGAGTGGGTTTTTCCTTAAAAACTATTCATAACAAATCTTAACATTTTTGCAATAGAAAAATTAGTGGAAAATGTATGTCTAGTATCCTATAAATATTGGTCAAATTTTTATTTTATATTTTGAGCTGAATTTGGAAGTGTGGACTAAAAACAACCATTCTACCTTTCAATCAGGTTATTTGTGTCAGATTTTCCATGGCTGAAACACCTCCCAAAGTTTGACCACATGCTGCCAATATTCCAGTTTTCTCTCAAGTACTTGACAAGTCTTGGGGAATCATCTTCAAATTTCTGAATGAAGCGTTCAGCGCATTTGTCAAAATGCTGCTGCTACAATCAACATACAAGACTACACTATATACATACTTGTTTGCTGTAACATTTTGGTCAATAGTAACCACCACATAGGAGGGATGTTCAGTGTTTTAATTTGTTAAAAACAAAATAATATTATACACAGAATTAATTGATTGTTTTACATATCTCAAAGTACATTGCTAGATAGTTATAAATAATACTTATGGATAAAAAATGATCTACAAAAGTGTGTATGGTTATTCTATTGTAACACAAAACACATGTTAAATATTGGATTTCAAATATGAACACTAAGTAATGCCAGGATTATAGTTCAAACTTACAGTTGTCTGTAACTTAATTTCACTAATGTCTCGGATAATGCCATTTCTTTTAGGTCCATTCTCAATCCCAGCAACAGCTGATTCTTTCTCCTGCATCCACCTGTGTATTGCCTTACCAAAATAATAACAAAAAAACATATATTCAATGTGCCTGTTTATGTAATTGATTACATGTTTGTATAGTCTATATATCATGGCAGACGTTCTAAACTGTGGTTTTCTCATTAACTATAATAGAGCAGTTTTGTGTCAATCGGTGAAAAAAATAAGCTTAATTATTTTTAATAGCAAACCAAAGAAAACACTCTCAAACAGACTTTTTACACAGAATCTAAATCAAGCACCTGAACTGGAGTTGAGAATCAATGCCCTTTGTGTATTGTGATTAATTAAGTGTAGCACATAGAACCAACACAACAAGGTTTTGGTCCCAGGGAATGTGTTGTGGAGAGCATTTATTTCGTTATAGTCCTTGTACACCGTGAAGCACCTGTCAATTAGAGTAAAAATACATTATATGTATTTTTGTAGTTAATTTTTATGTACTTGTTAAAAAGGAAAAGTAATTCACTTACAAGGGATTGTTGAACGTGAAATAGAAAAAAAAATACCTTGGAGAAATAAAAGCAGAGTCTCGTATTTTCCCCAAAGTCAATTCCAGAGCAGATTG
The DNA here is from genome assembly GCF_902713425.1 of Acipenser ruthenus. Lineage (NCBI taxonomy): Eukaryota > Metazoa > Chordata > Actinopteri > Acipenseriformes > Acipenseridae > Acipenser > Acipenser ruthenus. The sequence continues at coordinate 41,798,493 of NC_081194.1, forward strand.
TATCTCTGTACTAGTAATGATATAGGCTGCTATTAATCCATGTCCATGGTCGTCACACACTAGTGTAAAGTGGAAAATTGTAGCTATTGAGACTATTAGTGGCATCTTCAAAAACAACTGATTTTCCATAATTCATGTAATTTTCTTTCATAAGATTCGTCATTGAGACCAAGACTAGATCTTGCTTCTTATGCACATACTGCTGGTAGAAAACGACACTGACCTTGTCCTGTTTAATCATTTTAGTAACACTTGCTGCATCATTTTTATTTAGCTGTGTCTTCTGTAGAACAGATTTGCATATATTCTGTATGTCATCAGGTGTAACATAGCACTTTCTATCATTGCAGTTTACATGCCCATGCTTTTTAGCCCAGGTGTGTGCCAAGACTAGTATCAATGCAGGTCTCACACCAATAGCGATCCATTACTGAATTTCTGTCACCATTTCAGGGGTGACTGTGGAACAGTGTAGATCAGTTGGGTCTGAAGGATCATGTCCATTGTGGTGATCATGCAATCTCTCATTGATGACTTTGAAGTCAGGCCTACTGGAATCCACTGAGAAGGAAACATATGCCTTGTAGCCTACTCTCCTATAACTAGCAGCTTTCTCTGCATGTCTTCTAGTGCACTTATGGTGGAAATAGGCTTAAATTCCTTAAAAAATAACAACAACAAAAAAAACACCTTGCAATTTTTGTTTGTTTTGCATCTATAAACATAACAGTACAAATAAAATAGCAGTAATGTCAATGATTACCACTTAACAGGTATAGCTGCAAGATTATTTAGGTATCGCTGCAGGATTATTTCTCAATTCTGCAGCTATACCTAATCATCTAAGGGTTTGAACGCATCAGTTCTAAGAAACCAAGCAATGATAGGGCTGTTCAATACTTAACAATAAAGTAACAATATAGATTATTTGTACTTTTTCATAAGGAAATTAATTTTGGCACCCCTGCAATTAGAAAAAGGCTAGATTTACAACAAAAGTACAGGAGTGGAAAGAAGAGAGTAGCTAACACCAATAATAATCTGTAGTAAGTGCTTTTCGTGGCAACCATTTATCTTGGGAATGTATTCTAATATAGAATTTACCATGAACACAAATCAACGTAATATTTTTTAGAAAGTACCAATTAACTATACATACTGATGTTTCACACTTGGGTGTTGTTCTGAAGCTGCCACACAACTGTGTATTTAGTTCTATGCATCTTTGCATAAACTGGTTAACATCCATGTCATGGTTCATGACATGTACTTCGACTTTAGAGGTTTCTTTTGTTGAATGTCTTGTAAGACCAAATTTTGACAATATCCGCCATACTGCCTGTAAAAGAATATTCATATATATTATATTTAATAATCAAAATGGAAACTCACATTAGTGCAAATAAACAACCTGAGATAGTCATAATGAAATATACATTAGGCATTGTAGCATACCAGGAGGGGACACATCCTTAAAAGTGCAAAGTCCGCAGTTTTATGAAGCAAATTGTTATTTTAGGACATTTTAATAACCTGGGGGAGATAGAAAGAAAATATACTGTACCTCTGGATTTTACCGGCAGTATTGCATTCAACAATCTTGGGTACTCGGTATAAATATATACTACTTATTATATCTTTTAAATATCTTACGTTTTGTAGCTCTAATATAGGGCTAACAGTAACTTGAATCACCTAAATAAATAGTAAATAATTATTTTGAGCAGCTAGCTATGGTAGCTATACTGTGTAAAGTGGCAAGATTTAGTAGTAATACTAGTACATAGTACATGAAGAACAAGAGATATAGATATATACGATTATATGTACGATGCTTTATATATCTCTTTTACTGGCTCAAGATATATTTGTTTTAATATGAACTGCTGTAGTAATGGTACTAACCTTAACAAGCCCTTATTTTCCAAAATGACTTGCTCCGATGCACTTCAACTGTTTATCCAACTCTCTCGCGCCTCGCGTCGCCTGTCCACTTCCCAGCCGGATTTCTTTTTCTAACCCCCGCCTCTCCACTTCCAAAGCGAGGAGGTGGCACCATGGAGGCTGTGAGCCAGGATTGGTCTAAGGCAACACAATGCTCTGTACACGAGGATTGGTCAGATTCGACGTCAACCTTAGGTAGTTATTTGAGCCAAAGACCCTGGAGACGCAGTCGGCTGTTTACCGTGGAGCATGGTGGAACAGGTAATTGCGTTTACTTGGGGAAAAAAACACCTTGAATGCAAAATGCGGTGTCTGTGGTGTAACTGCAGTTTACACTGAGAAAAAAAAAACTGTTTCAGTACTGACACTGAGCCACCTCTGAACCACCTGGAAAGGTGATACCACATCATTGCCACCACAGACACGGCAATTTGCTTCTGTGTAAACATGCCTTTAGATCTACATTAAAAAATCTGAGCCAGGATTGGTCTATGGCGACACAATACTCTGTAAACGGGGATTGATCAGATTCGATGTCAACCTTATTATTTGAGCCAAAGACCCTGGAGGCTGAGTCGGCTGTTTACCGTGGAGCTTCCTCCACGGTTGATTGAAGAAATAAATCCAACAAAATGGCAAGTGGCCGAGGCAGTAATTAGTTCCAAAAAAGAAGTAGGGGAGCTTTTGGCCATCAGAGCAGAAGAAGAGATAAATGCACAGTTTGATGGAACTGTGCAAGATGTTAATGTGTATTCCACAATAGTTGAAAAGTTAATGACACGCAGTGTTGTGCTACATTAAAATCACTCTCCTTCAAATGATCTTTTTACATTCTCTCTTCCAGACTTTTCATAAGTCTATTGTGTTATTCAGCAAGTATACTGAAAAGAATCACGTACATCACGGCAGGTACCAAAGGCATTATTGTTTGATCATTACAGTACTGAACACTAGCAAATTATTTTAACACAAGAATACCCACCTTCTGTGTAAATGGGGGTAAGCCGACACAGAACCTACAATATTGTTGTGTGTAAATGATGAATTGAGAAAACGACATGCGACATCAGTGCCGGCACTGATCCCGCATTTTCTGTGTGAATGGGGCAGAGCGCCAAACTAGTCAATTAGTGCACCACCTTTTGTGCTGTACATCATTTGCTGGAGTGAAAAGAAAATCTCATTAAGTCAATCTTTCTGTTAATCGATTAGATTTTTTTAAAACAACATTTGAAGGCAAGTAGTTTTGTTAGGAATATATGTCAAAAACTACCAAGCCTATTTATAATGTCAAGCTGTTTAGAATGTCAGGCATTTCCATCTATGGACTATTAGAATTATGTACTGCAACAAAGAATCAATCAGGTTGATACATTTAACCTGTGGTATTCTATCAGTATCAGGGCTGCCTATGGGTTGTTAGAAGTATCAACTGCAACAAAGTATCAATCTAGGTATAACCTAGCTCATACAGGTTGATGTCATTTTATCACTATTGAAGTTAACCCTTTTATGGCCAGTGTAAACATTTCCAAGTGGCAAGGACTTTGTACATGAATGTAATTTTTCACGAGATTTAATCATTAGTATTTTACAATGTATTTCGTTCCATTGTATTTGTATGGTCCAGCTGTTATGTACTTTGTATAGCCTACAGTTTAAACTATTGTAACAGGGCGAGCAGCCCTGTACATTGTTTTGTTTATTTTTAGAACGGGGTCTCCCCCTCCGCCCCTGTGCAGATTGTTTTGTATTGTTTATTTATTTTTATTGTATTATATTTATGACGGCGTAGCGCCGTGTTATTGTTTTGTTTATTTTTAAAACGTGTCGTGGCAGAGGCGAGATCGGTGCTCATCCTCTGCCAGGAGTAATAATTAAAACTCGTGCAGAAGGTGGCCATCTCCCGAATTAATTAGGTGATTTAATTTGTTGCTAATCGGGAGATGGTCACCTGTTATAAAAAGCCTGCAGCTCTCTAGCTCGGGTGGGTTGTTAAAGAGGAGAGCGAGAGAAAGTTTATTTAAAAACGAAACTAACCAAGGATAGCGTCAGTGAAGGCGATTGCCCAGCCTGACGGGTGGTAGTGTTCGTGATTTGTTTTTGTTTCAAACCTTTTATTTAGCTCTGTGAGCGAGTGTTTTCTGTTTAAATATTTTATTTATTTTTGGATTGCTTTAAATAAAACGACGCCGGCGCCACTGCACCATACCTTTTGTTTTTGTTGTCCCTTCTTCTGCCGTGACGTCACCACTCGTCCATTCCTGCCACACGTGGTGTCCTGCGTGGGATTGCAGCGCCTCCAGGACGCAGGCAGAAGAGGGTACTGCATCTTTTTCATTTTTTTTCGTTTTTTGAGTGTGTGGAGGGAGAAAAGGAGACTGAAGAGGAGGATGGGAGGAAGAAGAGAGAGGAGGAAGAGCTGCAGAAGGCAGCTGCAACAGTGGCCACCAGGGGTTGTTGTGGTAAATGAGTGGTGCCCTGGTTGTGGGGAGTTTGGGCACACCGTGGCCATCTGCCCCACCCAATACCAGGGAGAGGAGTGGATGACCCAGATGGTTGACTGGGTCTACCAGGAGCGAGAGGGGAGAGAGCAGAAGGTGAGGAGAAGGAGGCAGAGAGGGAACACTGACCTGGAATGGGAGGAGCCCGAATGTCCTGCGCCTGAGCGGGAGGAGCCCGAACGTCCTGCGCCTGAGCGGGAGGAGCCCGAATGTCCTGCGCCTGAGTGGGAGGAGCCCGAACGTCCTGCGCCTGAGTGGGAGGAGCCCGAACGTCCTGCGGCTGAGTGGGAGGAGCCCGAACGTCCTGGGCCTGAGTGGGAGGAGCCCGAACGTCCACAGCCCAAGAGGGGGGAGTCGGTGCGTCCACAGCCCAAGAGGGGGGAGTCGGTGCGTCCACAGCCCAAGAGGGGGGAGTCGGTGCGTCCACAGCCCAAGAGGGGGGAGTCGGTGCATCCACAGCCCAAGAAGGGGAAGGCCGAAGGTCCACAGTCCATGTACCTGCCAGCAGAGGGAGAGTTCCTGCTGGTGCCACCTCCACCGCCCTGGGAGGACTGGGTGTCTCTCCCACCTCCGCCAGCAGAGGGAGAATACCTGCTGGTGCCACCTCCGTCTCCGTGGGAGGACTGTGAGTCGCTCCCACCTCCGCCAGCAGAGGGAGAATACTGCTGGTGCCACCTCCGTCTCTGTGGGAGGACTGTGAGTCGCTCCCACCTCCGCCAGCAGAGGGAGCATACCTGCTGGTGCCATCTCCACTGCACTGGGAGGACTGTGAGTCGCTCCCACCACCAGCAGAGGGAGAATACCTGCTGGTGCCACCTCCGTCTCCATGGGAGGACTGTGTGTCGCTCCCACCACCACCACCAGCAGAGGGAGCATGCCTGCTGGTTCCGCTTCCACCACCGCCAGCAGAGGGAACATGCCTGCTGGTTTCCCTGTTGCAGCCAGAAGGGGAGGAGCCCCTGCCGCCTTCGCTGCCAGAAGGGGAGGAGCCGCCTTCGCTGCCAGAAGGGGAGGAGCCGCCTTCGCTGCCAGAAGGGGAGGAGCCGCCTTCGCTGCCTGAAGAGGAGGAGCCCCTGCGGCCTTCGCAGCCTGAAGGGGAGGAAGCCCTGCGGCCTTCGCTGCCTGAAGGGGAGGAAGCCCTGCGGCCTTCGCAGCCTGAAGGGGAGGAAGCCCTGCGGCCTTCGCAGCCTGAAGGGGAGGAAGCCCTGCGGCCTGAAGGGGAGGAGCCCCTGCCGCCTTGGCTGCCTGAAGGGGAGGAGCCCCTGCCGCCTCGGCCGCCAGAAGGGGAGCAGCCCCTGCCGCCTCGGCCGCCAGAAGGGGAGGAGCCCCTGCCGCCTCGGCCGCCAGAAGGGGAGGAGCCTTGGCCGCCAGAAGGGGAGGAGCCCCTGCCGCCTTGGCCGCCAGAAGGGGAGAAGCCCCTGCCGCCTTGGCCGCCAGAAGGAGGAGCCCCTGCCGCCTTTACCGTCAAGAGGAGAGGAGCAGGAGCTACCTCTACCTCCACCACCACCACCATTGGGAGAAGTGGAGCTCCTGCTGCCGCCTTCATGGCCAGGGGCTCCCCTCCCGCCGTTGGCATCGCCTGGGGTCGCCTGTGTCTCCCTTGCGTCTCCTAGGGTTGCTGCCGCTGCCGTCGCCTCCCGAGGGTCCGCTGCCGCTGCCGTCGCCTGGGGTCACCAGGGATCCTGCTTCACCTGGGGTCACTACACTGTGGTCGGAGCCCCACGGAGGGCAGCTGCCGGCCATCAAGAAAGGGGGGGAGGTCAGGAGACCAGCTCCCCCAGCCGCACTTTCGTGGCTGGAGATCATGTGGTCGGAGCCCCACGGAGGGGAACTGCCGGCCATGAAGAAGGGGGGGGGGTTCAGGAGACCAGCTCCCCCAGCCGCAATTTCGCGGCAGGAGTTTGTGTGGTCAGAGCCCCACGGAGGGGAACTGCTGGCCATGAAGAGGAGGGGGAAGGTCAGGAGACCAGCTCCCCCAGCCGCAATTTCGCGGCAGGAGAGAGTGTGGAGGGAGCCCCGGAAGAGGGAGCTGCCGGCCACGAAGAATTGGGGGGTGCCGGAGATTCCACCATGGCCACCCCCCAGAAGCAACTTGCTTCCCCCTCTTCCAGGACATTGAGACTGAGGGGGGAGGTGGCCGTTGGGGCCATGTGTGCGTTGCACAAGGGGGGGGGGGATATGTAACAGGGCGAGCAGCCCTGTACATTGTTTTGTTTATTTTTAGAACGGGGTCTCCCCCTCCGCCCCTGTGCAGATTGTTTTGTATTGTTCATTTATTTTTATTGTATTATATTTATGACAGCATAGCGCCGTGTTATTGTTTTGTTTATTTTTAAAACGTGTCCTGGCAGAGGCGAGATCGGTGCTCGTCCTCTGCCAGGAGTAATAATTAAAACTCGTGCAGATGGTGGCCATTTCCCGAATTAATTAGGTGATTTAATTTGTTGCTAATCGGGAGATGGTCACCTGTTATAAAAAGCCTGCAGCTCTCTAGGTCGGGGTGGGTTGTTAAAGAGGAGAGAGCGAGTAGAGAGACGGAGAGCGAGAGAAAGTTTATTTAAAAACGAAACTAACCAAGGATAGCGTCAGTGAAGGCGATTGCCCAGCCTGACGGGTGGTAGTGTTCGTGATTTGTTTTTGTTTCAAAGTTTGTGTGGTCAGAGCCCCACGGAGGGGAACTGCTGGCCATGAAGAGGAGGGGGAATGTCAGGAGACCAGCTCCCCCAGCCGCAATTTCGCGGCAGGAGAGAGTGTGGAGGGAGCCCCGGAAGAGGGAGCTGCCGGCCATGAAGAATTGGGGGGTGCCGGAGATTCCACCATGGCCACCCCCCAGAAGCAACTTGCTTCCCCCTCTTCCAGGACATTGAGACTGAGGGGGGAGGTGGCCGTTGGGGCCATGTGTGCGTTGCACAAGGGGGGGGGGGGGGATATGTAACAGGGCGAGCAGCCCTGTACATTGTTTTGTTTATTTTTAGAACGGGGTCTCCCCCTCCGCCCCTGTGCAGATTGTTTTGTATTGTTCATTTATTTTTATTGTATTATATTTATGACAGCGTAGCGCCGTGTTATTGTTTTGTTTATTTTTAAAACGTGTCCTGGCAGAGGCGAGATCGGTGCTCGTCCTCTGCCAGGAGTAATAATTAAAACTCGTGCAGATGGTGGCCATTTCCCGAATTAATTCGGTGATTTAATTTGTTGCTAATCGGGAGATGGTCACCTGTTATAAAAAGCCTGCAGCTCTCTAGGTCGGGTGGGTTGTTAAAGAGGAGAGAGCGAGTAGAGAGACGGAGAGCGAGAGAAAGTTTATTTAAAAACGAAACTAACCAAGGATAGCGTCAGTGAAGGCGATTGCCCAGCCTGACGGGTGGTAGTGTTCGTGATTTGTTTTTGTTTCAAACCTTTTATTTAGCTCTGTGAGCGAGTGTTTTCTGTTTAAATATTTTATTTATTTTTGGATTGCTTTAAATAAAACGGCGCCCGCGCCACTGCACCATACCTTTTGTTTTGTTGTGCCTTCTTCTGGTCTGATGTCGCCCTCAGCCATTCCTGCCACACTATCAGGAATAGATAATGACTATTTGACCAATACAATACAATAATATTAATGTTAAGTTGTTGAAGGCTGCTGGTCTCTTAAAACATATAATTGAAAGAGCTGATATAGACCTTTATTGGATTTTTTGCGTGTGACAGGTTAATAAGATATGTTGAACTCTGCTATTCTATTTATGTTGAGTTCTGATAAACTCCTACACATGACTATATATTGATGGACATTACATAAGCAAATGAGAGGTCATTTTTTGGAATAAGCCTATCCTGTTCCTTCTCAAAAATGTATTTTAATAACACTTGCATTTTCATGTATCCATTTCAGTGCAATGTAGTTTCTTCATTGTAAGAAAAACATTTAATTTGATTTATGTTTCTTCTTTAAAAAATAATTCTGGGGAGAGTCAAACAAATACATCAACTTTGATTCATGTACTAAGGGTTACTCTTAATGTACTAAGGGTTACTCTTAAATGAATTCACAATCCAGTTCTGGTGTACATTTTTATGGTCAACTGAACATGACTTAGAAACTCGGCTCTCACCTGTAAGAACAGAACATCCCAAAAAACTTGGCTGAATTCTTAAAAGCAGAGCGGTGCAGAATTTGAGAAGTTATCTGAAAACCAGAGTTATCCAGAATTTGGGACGTTATCTGAAAACCAGAGCAGCATACAATTTGGGACGTTATCTGAAAATCACAGCAGCCCAGAATTTGAGATGTTTTCTGAAAAACATATATATTTACAATTAAAATAAATCACACTAACGATTATAAATACAGTATATGCTATTTGAAAGAAAAAAGTACATCACCACAGAAAGCAAACTGTTACATTTGTGCATGGCATGATCATTTATATAAATTAATAGTCCCCCATAGTTTGTTATATTATTACAGCAAAATACTACAGTATATTTTAATTGAAATATACTGTAGTAACCCTAACCCTCTCTCTCTCTCTCTCTCTCTCTCTCTCTCTCTCTTTGATCACAATGTTAAAAATGCTTCCAAGCTCTCCCCACTCGTGTTGAAGTCATATTCCTCTGACAGACAAGGCTTTGTCACCATACAATCACCTGTACTTGTTGACACAGGTGCTGTGTCAGTACATAAACACCTGTATTCAATGACACTGTGGCTGTGTCACTATGTAAATCACCTGTTCCTGTTGACACAGTGGCTGTGTCACTTTATTAACACTTGTACTAAATGACACATTTGCTGTGTCACTAAATAAATACCTACCTTTCTCAGTTGACACAGTTGCTGTTCAGTTAAATATATTGAAACAGTGTAAAACAATGGGATATACAACAGTCAAGGTGATTTCTTCACTATGTTAACAATTTTAAATGTGCTGCTCTTATACTCATTACGGTATACTTGAATACACTGCACAGTCAGCTTATCTCTCCCAGGAAAGAAAAAGAAAGCAGAAAACAAACTGGTAATAACTCTTACTTTATTCAGAGGAACGGTAGTTTCTCGTGCCAATTTATCAGCGAAGCGTGAGATTCTCTGTACAGCAAGGATAGTTAACGTGTTTTCATGGTATTGGCGCAGCAGAAGTAAATCAGCCAAAAGCACCATTTCACTTTTAATTTGTAGTTCCCTACACTCTTAAGTGAAATGTAGAAAAAAAGTCAATACCTGTGTGACAGAGAGCGAATGAATCCTAGTCAACAATCTCCCTTCCAACCTGTGAGGGCACGGTATAACTGGAACAGAGTGTCCTGTAATGGATGGTTTGGCAGTTCATTCCAGGTTCAGTCGGATGCCGGCCATCCAGGAAGGGTGCGGGGCCATGATACCAGAAGTCATAGCCTTAATGCAGTAGGCGATGTGTCAGTCACGGATTGGAGGATACTTGATTGGTCGTGCCACTGAAAGAGGGCATGACTGAGGGTATTTAGGGGAAGTGGCCCAGCAATTTGTTCCTTTGGTTGGTTACTGAAAGGACCCATGGGAAAGCGGATGTAATCGTGTTATCGTGTTTTGTTTGTCAGTCTAACTGTTTCTGTTTGTTCTTGATAGAGGGAGCTCGGCTGGTATGAAATGTGTTTTTTCTAATGTGTTTCCCTTTCAAACTGAAATGTTTTCTCCTCTGTTCCGCCCTAGAAAAACAAGTAAAGAGAGAAGGATGCGGAAATGGGAGGGAGCATTAATGAGACAAGGCTGGGAGCTGGTGGGAGCCTGCTACAATGGTAACAAACACCAGTCAACGGGAGTCAATACGGAGTGAGACCAAGAGGGAGAGGTTATTGGGCCATCTAGAGCAGTTATTCCGGCACCTCTCAATATACCGGACACTCAAGCGCGGACCTAGTGTGGGACCAGAAAAACGATCCCACACTGGTGCATGCTTGGGTACAGGTCTGGGCATGTGGCTACACCAGACCAGACCTGGATATGAATAGAAACTGTTTCCAAACCGGATTAATCTCTCTGTGTTTCATTACTGCACTGCATCACCCCTTTACCTCCATCCACTCAGCCACTTCACCACAGATCCCTATTGGCGCAAGGAAGTATGGTTTCCTCTCTTGATACTGGTTGATGAGAGTAACGCTTAATCTGAGAGGAACATTCATTTCTGAGAATTAGCTATGTTTAAGGATAGCCTATACAGCTGGTAAAAGTAAAACATACATAAATAAATACATTCATATAAATATTGAAATAAATGAATACAAAGACATTTATTTATTTATCTTGATATTTATTTTTCGCTATCATATAAACACTGCCATTTAATACTGTATGAAACAAAAATAAATATTCAACAGTTCTGTGGCAAAGTGGTTGATAGTGTGCAGGTGCAGATGATCAATGAACAGACAGACAATTATAATCCAGGTGCAACGTTTGTTTAATGATATTTTTGTGTCCAGTGCCTGACAGCAAAACAAACAGTAAACAATAAATGACAGCAGCGTGTATTACTTAATTTGTAATCACCAGGTTTGTCCCGAAATAATAGTCAAAATAATAATAGTTTTTATCATACTCCCACACAAAACACAAAACACATACACAAGTCCGTTAGTGTGTGAATTAGTGCTAGTGGTGCTAATGTAATTATTGGTGATACAAGTGCAGTGCTGGCGACAGAGCCGGAACGCGTTAGCTGTCTAGTGATAGCAAACAACAAATAGACAAACAAACAGTCACGATACGGATACAGGAAACACAGGTCCTTCCGGGTCACTTTTCATAAACCAAAACAAAGGAACAGATTGCATCGCTTCGACCCCTATTTATACCGTCACTCATGACCCCTTGGTAAACAATTGCAGCCACTCCTCCAATCCGCAGCTGCCACATAATTTCCTTTCCGGGTCGATGAGTTAGTGTACCGAAGCTAAAAATATCAAATAACTAATGACAAAATGGTGCCATGCTGTAAACTGGGTTATGTTCTGAGTTATGGTTTTTACAGGATACTTGTTGATAAAATTAAGTTGTTTGCTTTGAGTTAATTTATTTACAATAAATAAGTATACTTGATCTATAATATTGTGGTTTATTACTATTAGAAAGATATTCATTAATATTATTATTGGTAAGATATATAGCATACTAAAATATGTACCCATCTGTGCTTAGCGCCCCATATATAGGACGCAGAACAGCTATGGCTAACTTAAAAAAAAAACTAGAAGTGTTATGGCAATATTATTATTATTATTATTATTATAAGTATGTGACAGGCTGGCTTCAGTGATAACGTCAGACCAGAAAGGAGTATACAGACAGACAGTAGTGGTGAGTGAATCTGAGACGCTGTTGCGCTCAGTGTTTTAATAACACACAGAAAATAAAAAGGTTGAACAAAACAGAAAACAGGACACAGCACTTGAGGCCAAAATAAACAGACAAACAAAATGAACAAACACTAACAAACAGGGCATGAACACTAAACACAAAACAAGTACGGTGCTGGTGCTTCCAGCACTCATAGCAGTTGTTTACTTTAAATATTATTATTACCACATTTACCTTCTCGCTCTCTCTCCCGTTCTTTCGCCCTGAACACACAACCCAGAGTGAATGAAACGTGCATCTATATGTACAATTGTGCTGGGATTCAATTAACAATTAATTATTCACTTGAATCCCAGCACGTGAACTAAATCTGTGCAACCCCCGTGCTCACATATTATTAAAAAAAAGTGCAATCCCCGTACCTAAATACAATGATACATTTTAAATAATTCGTGCTACACACACACGCAAGATACAACATAAAACATAAGAATTCACACAGGGGCGGGGCACATTGCCACATATACCCCCCATTGTGCGTAGCACACATGGCCTCAACGGCCACCACCCCCCTTAAAATCCCCAAACTCTTGCTTAAAGTCCCGGGCCAAGAACAGGGACTTTAAGGGGTTCATGGGCGGCAATGTTACCAGTAGCCTGGCTGCTACTGGCAATGCTGGCAGCAGACGTGCTGACAGCGGGGCGAGTTTCTTGTCCCGCTGTACCCCTGGCAGCGGAAAGGCTGCTGGGGTTTGATGGCCTCCAGACACCACCACCCCCCCCCCCCCCCTTTTTCAAAACTGGCAGCTCCCTTTTGTGGGGCTCCGGCCACAGTACTTCCGGCAGCGAAAGTGCTGCAGTGGGAGCAGGTCTCTGGACCTCCTCCCCCTTCTTCGTGGCTGGCAGCTCCCCTTGGTGGGGTTCCGGCCACAGTAATTCCTGCTGCCATGCAGGGCTGGCAGCGACCCCAGGCGATGTGGAGCAACAGGCAGCCCCAGGCAATGTGGAGCAATAGGCAGCCCCAGGCAATGCGGAGCAACAGGCAGCCCCAGGCGATGCGGAGCAACAGGCAGCCCCAGGCAGTGACATGAAGGCATCCCCGGGCAGTGACGTGAAGTGATCCCCGGGCGGTGACGTGAAGTGATCCCCGGGCGGTGACGTGAAGGCATCCCCGGGCGGTGACGTGAAGGCATCCCCGGGTGGTGACGTGAGGGCATCCCCGGGTGGTGACGTGAGGGCATCCCCGGGCGGTGGCCAACTTAGCTGTAGCTCTTCTCTCTTGGGTGGTGGAGGTAGCTCCAGCTTCTCTGGTGGTGGTGGTGGGAGTGGCAAGCAGTCCTCCCACATTGGTGGAGGCGGAACCAGCAGATATTCACCCTCTGCTGGTGGAGGTGGCAGAGGCAGCTCCTGCTGCTCTGCTCCTGCCGATGAAGGTGGTGAAAGCAGAGGCAGCTCCTGCTGCTCTGCTCCTGCTGGTGGAGGTGGTGGAGGCAGATGCAGCTCCTGCTGCTCTGCTCCTGGTGGAGTTGGTGGAAGCAGAGGCAGCTCCTGCTGCTCTGCTCCTGGCAGTGGAGGTGAAGGAAGTAGAGGCAGCTGCTCCTGGTGGAGGTGGTGGAGGTGGGAGCACCGTGTAGTCTCCTGGGAAAGGAGGTGGGAGCAGCGTGTAGTCTCCTGGCGATGGAGGTGGGAGCAGCGTGTAGTTGCAGGGGACTGGTGCGGCTCTCCCTCTCTTGCAGGGGACTGGTGTGGCTCTCCCTCTCTTATAGGGGACTGGTGCGGCTCTCCCTCTCTTGCAGGGGACTGGTGCGGCTCTCCCTCTCTTGCAGTCTCGGAAGGGGAAACCAGCAGGCATTCTTCCTCTGCTGGTGGAAATGGGGACAGCAGGCATTCTTCCTCTGCTGGTGGAGATGGGAACAGCAGGCATTCTTACTCTGCTGGTGGAGATGGGGACAGCAGACATTCTTCCTCTGCTCGTGGAGATGGGAACAGCAGGCATTCTTCCTCTGCTGGTGGAGATGGGGACGGCAGGCATTCTTGCTCTGCTGATGGAGGTGGAGGTAGCAGGCATTTTTGCATGCTCAGGCCATGCTTATATTTAAGTATTAATATTTTGTGCAGTCGTTAAACATGTTTATTAAAGCAGAAAAACATATTTGTCACATTCAATATTATACAACAAATGTGCCAAAAAACAGTAAATTGTAGAATGTTTTGTTTTTGATGTCCACCTTATAAATAAAGTAATACAAACAAATGTTGTTTATTGTTATAAAAGTTGTTATTTAAAACAGGATTAGAAAAAAAAAGTTTCCATTTCAATGTGTGTTGCCCAAGTAGTAATGTAATTATCTTCGATTTGTAAATTTTAGAAAAACTACATTATTTCTTCATAATTGATATTTAAGTTGTTCAGAGTAGAGTCGTGAACAGCAACTATTTTTTGGAAAAAATATATTTAACAGTGATAATATCCTTCACATTTATATTTGCTGATGTTATATTGTCGCTACTGGTGCCAGTAATTATGTTTTTATCCTCCCTCGTTTCAACAAGTGCTGCTTTTCACTTAATTAGGTTTTTTAAATGATTGAATTAAAATTAGCTCCCTAGATTTTTTTGTTTTTTTTCCTCCACAGCACTGTTTTATGTTTCATCATCAGCTGAGTTTTTCAAACTTGTTGTTGTTCAATATTGCCAAGCAGTTTCCCACTGTCTTAATGGAGTTACATTTTGTGTATATTTTAGGCAGAAGCTGTTAACAGGTGCTGCCTGGTATCAAAATAAACTACATCAAATTAACATGGCTGTATTTCTGATTGAAAAAAGCATTATTTTATGTGAGAAAATATCCACGAATTTCTGCCCAGAATTCTTCACCTTTGTGTGAATTCTATACTGATTTGTGCAATCGCAGAAACGCAGAATCCTGAAGGGACTGGTGATTGAACTTGTTAGCTTATGATTAAAAATATTGTAGTGTTAGATGTAAAGATTCACGCAAAATGCAATTCAAGTAGGTGTGTAAAAAAACTCTTATTACAACTATACTCATATATGCTAACATTCAGAGAATGAAATATTGTTAAATACTGAACACTTGACTTGGCATGTTTATAAACAAGTGTTATGTTAAAGTGTGTGGGGGGCACAATAAGGCCTGCACCAGGGCCCGTCTTTCTCTTCCTCTACCACGGATGTGGATGATTCATTTTTACTAAAAAAAATAAAATTTAAATTTTTCACCTCTGAAGTTTAGGGCCTCCGGGGCCCCCCTTAACAACGGAGCCCCTCGTGGGGAAGGGGTTCACGGGAGCCTTGAGCCAGCCCTGTATACGGTATAACATATCAAATTGCCATTTGCAGTTATCTCCTAAAATGATGGTGCTTTTAATATAGTTGTTTTATAAATAAGGTTTTAAAAAATACTATAGCTACTACAAAGTTAACGATTGCTTTAAGCTTTAGATTTTTCAGTGACACAGCATTAAGATAATATGCAATTAATTTCCATTATTCTAGCACCTATCATGTGTACCAAGAAGGAAAGTTTGTACTCCAACATAAATGTATTAGTTGTATGTTACCAACCTCAGCACCAGGGTTGTGACCGTGTATAAAGTTAAATTGCAATCTTTTAATTAAACCTAATTAATAGGACAAGATTTGTTTCACAAGACAGGCAATATGCTTTGAAAAAAAGAAAAAAAAAGTTTAATATCAGCTTGCTGCAAGACTTACAAAACAAAGTTGCAGGGTTATTTTTTTTTCAATACTCAAATTATGTAGACTGCACTTGCAGCAAATCCAAATTGCCGAAAAGGAACTACCAAAAAGGTGAGACTTAGCGGTAGATGTACTAAGATGGGCCAGTCACAGCACAATTTGCATTTTTGTTGCGACAATTCGCAAAGTATTCATTTTGTCATATGTATTAACAGAACATATGTTAATGAAGAGAGGTTCAATATACTAATTTAAATATTTGTTGCGTCCTTATAGCGAGATCTCTAGCATTGCGAGAGACGTGCAACATTGTTCAATTAAAAAGCGGGAGCTGAGTTGTGGTTTGCTGCAGCAGAGGGTCCCTGAAGGATAACATCTATGCATGCAAGGGTGCAAGAATCAATATAACATTGTTTTTGTTAAATGTAAACGTCATCTGTTCAATGCATTCTGTTCCGTCTTCATTTTAACTATTTTAATACTGTTATATACATAAGAAATGAAAGACAGTTTAATCCCATCAGATTCTATATAGTAGGGCCCCCACCTTCACCCCCAAAAAGCTTTTCATAATCATACTGTAGCCCCTCGCTAAACCGGATATGTTTGTCCGATATAAGGAGGTGTCGGGTTTAAAAATAATACAATAAAATCGCACACACACACATTTATAGTGCTGTGTGTTTTGGGTAGGCTACATATTACATTATAATAATTATAATAATAATAAATAATAATAATATCTTTATTTTTATATAGCATAGTGGACCACCATCACAAAGCACTTTACAGAGGTAGACTGTGAATTGTGCATTATCTGCAGTGTCACTTACAATAGGACATTGATTTAACATCTCATCCGCAGGATAGAGCACAAGGAGGTTAAGTGACTTGCTCAGGGTCATACAGCGAGTCGGTCAGTGGCAGTATTATTATTATTGTTATTATTAACTTGGCCTACTTAGTAGCCAAGTGGTCCTATACAGATGCTCAGAATGAGCTGCAGTGGTTAGTGGCACATGTGTGCAGTCTATTGCTCCCAAAATGTTGGGGAAACCAGAAATGTCATAGAAATTCGTTTTCAGGGCTTTTAAGTACACCCTGACTTTAATGAAAATTAGGTACTTGGTTGTTCGCCTCACCTGGCAACGCATGAGAAAAAGTGGACTGGGAAATGTCAGCAACAATTGCAACTGTTTAAAACGTGCTTTCAAAAGTTCTTAACAAATTGATGCAATTGTAAGTGTCGCAATTGCAGGCAGCTTTAGTACATCTCATTATAATATCTGAGAACCCTCATTTACATGATCTCTGCCCTCTTTTTATGAATTTATGCAGGAACGCCCATTACATATTCATCTAAGGTTGAATTGCAAAGAAAAACTGCTGCCGCAAAGCATTCCCTAAAAAGTCGCTAATAGCATTGCGCATGTTTAGTACATTTCACCTTAGACTTCTGACTTGTTTGCACCTGGTTTGCGACTATTGTGACAGGCGCAACACTCTAGTACATTCACCACTTAGTGTTTTTTTTTTTTATTATTTTTGCAACCAATTGTTCATAATGAGATTATAAATGACTTATTAGAACCTGTAGCTCCTACACTTAACAATCTGTTAAATGGGTTGTCTCATGCATAAATACATAAAAAAAACAAACATACAATTCCTTTCCATGGAGGTAGTTATGTTTCTAAGCATCCTCCAGCATTGCAGGCCTTACATACAAAGAATGCGTGAGTCTGAACAACACTACAACAGGTAATAATGCTGGATATTCATAAAACTGTTCCAGACGGTTGTTATTGGACTCATTAGCAATGGTCTGAAAAGTTGAATGCATACAAAACATAATTTTATATATATATATATATATATATATATATATATATATATATATATATATATATATATATATATATATATATATGTATATTTAAGTAAAAACTAAGTGATATCTATGTCATATCAGTAATTTCATAAAAGCAAATTGCCATTTTACAAGATGAAACTTTCTGTGCTGCCCAGCTTACCTTCTAACGTATTAGCAAAACACATTAATGAAATTGGTAGTTTCTTTTATATTTTAGTCTTTGCATAAAATAAAACATGTCTGTACAATATATAATCAATATTTCCCATTATCACACGAGCTGGTAACATAGGGATGTATTTGACCACAAAGCAAGCCTAAATGCATCTGGCATGTGTATTATTTACTACATTTGGTTCTCCCATTGACAATATGTTACCCTGGTTTAAACATATATGAACAGCATACCCAGCTTCACCTGCGCCTTTAAAAAGAAAGTTTTCATTATGAATGAAAATATTCTATATTATACTGAAGCTAAAATGTCTTCTAATGTCTGACAGAATATATATGAATACATTTAAATATTGTTACGTAGACCTTTCAGGGTTCGTAAAGATTGGAGGTGATTCCCAATGAACAGGCAGACAAGACTTTGAAGTAAAATAAAACTAAGAACTCTTTATTAATGTGTTAATAAGTACAAAACAAAACCAGGCCTCTGTGTCTATAAATCAGATCATTCTTGCACTTCCTAGTCATTACAGAGTTATGGTGTTCTTACAATACAAACAGCTAACAGCTTTTTGACTGGATGACTGAACTCAGCAACAGCCTCCCTGCAACTGAACTCAACTCTCACTTAGCAGGCTTCTTATATAGCTTCAGTAGAGTGGGTGGGGAATTTCCGGAATCAGGTCACATGCACTGCCATGTGCCTTAGATTGTCGATTACATAAGATTCAGGCCAATTCTAATATTAACAAATAAACACAATGTTAAGTCTATTACATATGAGTTTCAGAAAGATCTATTAACAGTAAATGGAATACAATATAAATAATAGCAAAACACAGATGAGAAACAATATTTCTAGCTATTTCCAATACCGATAAATGCAATCTATACTAATTACTAATATGTTACTGTCTTATGTACTTGGTATTACTGTATTTAATAGTTAACATGTATAATCCAGTTATCATTATTTTGTATTTATCTTTATGTATCCATGGTTGTGTTTTATTTTCTAAAATATCAATGAAAACAATTATTAAATACCAAAGAGCCATAGTCACCTCTCATACAGCTTTAAACAACCCTTTTAATGACATTAGCATTTTAGTAATAGTACACTGTGAGAGCTACTGGTCGTGAACCTTGTTTATAGCTTTTCTTTTAATGAAATGCCATTCCACTTTTCTTTTGCTTGGCTTTATTCTCCATTAACAGATTTAACTGTCTTTACAGCCAATATTAGGGTCAGTGACATTATAGGGTGTTTACTTGTGTTATCCACTTTTCTCTTAATGAAGAGTACAAGTCATCAGTTAGGCTGTCAAATTCTTCATTAAAGTGGCCTGATGGTAGCTCCCTTAGTAGCAAAGTGATTATCTTGGAACCATGTTATTTTGTTTTTAAACTAAAACCTGTTGAAAAAAAACCCTTGCAGTCTGTCATAGGCACTCATTATTTTTTGCCTTATAGCAAGACATTAGCCTGCCTAAAATATGACAGGGTTTTAGAGAGAAAATAAATGTGTTTTGGCATTTTGCTGTTGTAGTTAGAGGCTTGTTAATATATTAGACAATTTGAAGCCCCAAAGAATATTTATTCCCTCATAGATATTTTGAAAATTACCACTACAACACCAATATTTTACTCAAAAAAACCCTACCAGAACCACTAAAAACCCTACCAGAACCATTAACAGACCAAAATCACCAGCAATGGCAACAATTCTCACAGTAGTCCTGGTCTCAAACACAATGGTACTGATATGTTGCCATAGACCTTTTCATAGTTGTCCATAATGTCTAAGGCATTGCAGGGTTCTGATGTGCAGTAGCTAAACAATAATTACAGAAATCACCCCGTTGGTTGGTAATCAAAATTATGTGTACATTATTGTTTTGTTCCCTGTTCATCAATTAAACGAACTATCCAGGGAGAGACAAGTGTGTGAGTCACTAGTTTTAAACCATACCCTGGTGTCATTAAAAAAAAACGAAGATCCTCACAGGCTTTGTTTTTAAATTAATAATTGTTATTACAACAACAGTTGTTATTTTTAAAACACTGTAGTGTGCAAGGTACATTTGTATTTGGACTAGTTCAAGTTGTAATATAATACCTTATTTGAATTCAAAATCATGTAGGACCCACCAATATTGAAATAATCAGACTGGACAACGCTTCTAGGATGGAAATAAAACTAAATAAAAGGAAAAATTAAAAAGTGCAACAACTAAACTAATGTAATACAGAAAGGAAGAATTAATTAAACTAAACAGTATAGAAAAGAAAATATAAACGACACCCCACTCCCGATAGTTAGCAATCCAAAGCTGTCTGCCCAGTTCTGAATGCTGTCCAGATCATTTTGAATGACCTTTGCTGCTGCAACAGTGTTAGCCACCCATACCAGAATCTAAATCATTTATGTAGATTAGGAATAACAGAGGACCTAATACTGATCCCTGTGGTAGACCACTGGTTTCTCCTCTAATCAGTACGTTATGTTTTCTACATGTTAACCACTCCCTAAACCATGTGCATGCATTTCCTTGAATCCCTACTGCGTTCAGTTTGAGAATTAATCTTTTATGTTGGACTTTGTCAAAAGCTTTCTGGAAATCTAAATAAACCATGTTATATGCTTTGTAATTATCCATTGTCGATGTTTGTGGCAGGATGGCTTACAGTGGTGAGGTGTGGTGACGTCATGGACCAGGAAGTAATTGAATCAAAACAATGGATGGGCGGGTGAAGCTGAATGCAACGGCGTTCAGCTGATTTTATTAATAAACATAACAAACGATTTGAACAAACGAATAAACAGACAAACAAGTAAGTGTCGTGCTGGCTAATCCAGCACGTTTTAGCAACTGTTATTTTCTGTCTCCTCTCTATCTCCCCGTACCTCCTCTCTGTACACCCAACCCTGCAGCACGGACAGCTGCAGGTTCTTATACTCTGGCCGAGGGGTTAACTAGCTGTTAATTATCTTATTACCCCTCAGCCACAGTCTGCACGCGTTTGGTAAGGATGCGTGACTGTTAGCTAGTTAAATAATCAGTAGCTGATCAGCCACGCATCCTCACGGGTTTTTAAATATAAAAAACAAATAACAAAAGACGCAGCGCTTTTATCCGCGCCGCAAACAAAAATACAAATAATAATAAATAGGGGCAGGACACTCCGCCACAATGTTGCATCCTCAAAAAAATCAAGCAGGTTAGTTAGACTGTTCTCTTGCTGTTATAATATTGGAAAAACATTTTGGAATTGGTTTTAGCCCCCTTAGCAATGTTCATTTCTATCTCTCTCTTGGCCTTTTAACTTCCTTTTTGACTTGTGTTTGCAGTTCCAAGTACTCTTTCTGTGTACTTTGTTTTTGGTCCCTTTTAAACGCTCTGTAAAGTGCCTTTTTTTGCTGAATGTTTTTTTTTGATTGATCTATTAAACCATTTTGGCCATTTTGTTTTAGATTTAGATTTGTCTACTTTTGTCTACATTTTAAAAAAAACAGCTGTCACCAGTCGTCAAAGCACGAGGCTGCTGAATCTAATACCTTATTTATAGTACATTTTTGAATTACCAGTAGCCAACTAAGTCACCTGGTGATGGTCAGGCACCAGGACCTGAATTTCAACAAGCTTACACAGGTTTGTTTTAAAATGTAACAAGTTGAGAACCACCACAGACAGACACAAATTGCACTGTATAAAACAGTTTATTAAAACAGCATTTTAAACCAGTAAATAAAATCACAAAATAAAAACCCAAATCATAACACCCATGTCAGTGACTAGGGTGTAAAGTAACAAAATAAAAGCCCCCACTACAGTGGCTAGGGAGCAAAGTAACAAAATTAATTAATAAAACCTTCCTGTAATAGCTAAGGAGCTAAAGTTTCAATTCACTCAATCTCCACTTGAGTCCCCAGGGGCAGGTAAACAGCGTCTTGCCGACTCTGCAAAATCCCTGTCTTTCGTTCCACGACCAGGACAATCACCCATTAACATGTGCCCCCTCCTGGAGAAAAGGGAAGGAGCACTAATCTATTCCAACAGCACTTAGCTTTTTTCAATCACACACCTTGCCAGACAGACTAAAAAGATGGCAATATAAAAAGAGTAAATTAAAAACATATCTAAAATCCCACGAGAAAACAGAAGCACTTCCAAATCAGAATCAATACAAACAATGGGAAGAAAGGGTGCACCAGGGTTCACTGTAACAACTAGGTTTGCTGACAATTGTAAAATCATACTGCAATTTCCTTTACCCAGCGATTTACTTAATACACCCCGTTATCCAGGTAGCAGCCACAGTCCAACGCAGCCCTGTCCGATAATTCCAGTAACAGTTCCAAGTCCAGTATTCAAGTATTCCAATACTTCAGTCAGCAATCACAAGGTGCACCATGATTCTTCTCCCCAGTTCTCCCAGTCTGTATCCTGGCGTCTATATCCCTCTGTATCCCGGCGTCTGTATCCCTCTGTATCCTGGCGTCCCTATCACTCTGTATCCTAGCGTCTCTCCCTCTGTACCCTGGCATCTGTATCCCTCTGTTTCCTGCCGTCTCCCTCTGTATCTTGGCATCTCTCCCTCTGTACCCTGGCATCTGTATTCTCTCTCTCCTAGTTCATGCTGTGCTGCTTATAAACCCAGTTGGCCACTCCTAGTCCTATTCAAGACCAGTCAGACACCCCCAATATCTAACCGGCACTAGCACCGGTTCAAAAAACTACATTTCCCAAAATCTAACAGGATATATGTATATAAGGCACGGGTTGATGACGTCACAATCATGCTTCACCTCAGTCACAGTGCTCTGTGCAATACAAACAAAAGAGGTGAGAAACTTAACTTACATAAAATGAATAAATGTGCTTCAAACAAATAAGTAAGAAAGTATTCTCACAACAAAAACAAAAGTTAAATATGTGATAAACCAATAAAAGAAAGTCTTATTTAAAATACAAACAGTGCAAAATTGGAGACTGGGCTGGAAACGCTAAATTGTCATTCTGTGACACAGCCATCCTTTTCTGTGGATGTTTTCTCTGTTTTACTCCACTCTACTTCTGTTAGTCTCTGTTTCATACCTTCATAGTTTGCGTTTCTAAAATTGTAAACTTTAGCTTTAGTGATTACTTTTTGGGTTTTAAAAATCACTTCAAATGTTGTGGTCTGAGTTTGCCAATGGTTCTCTGACCTCTGTTTTAGTTATTCTGTCTTCATTATTTGAAAAGACTAAATCAAGGCATGCCTCCCCTCTAGTCAGTGCCTTGACAAATTGCGTCGTGCGTCCGTCGTGCTCCCCAACGGGTTTTTCCCATTTTATATTGGGGAAGTTGAAATCCCCCATTGGTATGGCTTCTCCTTTGCTACACGCATTTCTAATGTCATTGTATAACAGATTATTTTGCTCAACATCTGAATTTGGCGGTTTATAGCATGCTCCTATTATTATGCCCTTTGAATTTTTGTCCATTGTTCTGACCCATATTGATTTGGCGCTGTTTTCTTCATCCAGTTTTTACACATGGGCTTCAAGACTATTTCTTATGTATAGCACTACCCCTCCACCTCTTCTGCCCTGCCTGTCTTTCCTATACAGTGTATACCCACTAATATTATATTCATCTCCATTATTCTCAGACAACCAAATTTCTGTAACACCTATCACATCGTAGTTACTTGTTAGTGCAAAACCGTTTGGTTTGTACCCTTTGCAAGACACTGCCGGTGCCACAGGATGTATTCAGTGATGGTAAAGATAAACCATTTGCCCAGTATTTTAATTTACAACTCTTTTAAAAAGCATTCTTTGTCAATGGGGGAGTTTGTGACTAGAAACCTAGCAGACAGAATAAATGGCTTAGTACCCCCCCCCCCCCCCCCCCTGCATATTCCAATTCTGTTCATACACAGAATGATATTATGACCCAATCTGACGCTACAACACATTGGACCATTTTTTACTCAGATTCTTTGTTTCATGGTAGCTTTTTGGCTCCTGCCCAGTAGTTGACGTGCCTCAAACCATTGTTGCTACCTTACTAAATGGAACTGCTGCACTGCCTGCTTTTCCAGAGCCAGAATACATTTGCCGTGCAACAGGCACATCTTTATTTTACTCAACTCAGTCAGCTGCTATTTCCCCTTCGTACAAAACCATTATTGCATTGCTATTGTAATCATGCTTCTGCTTTTGAATTAAAGTACAAGTCTGTTTATTCTTACAAAGCAATATAACAAAGATTGTGGATTTTCACGAAGCAAAATTATGTCTATTAATATGGATGATTTTATAGCTATCACTAAAGCTGGTCAACAAGGGCAACATAAGGATAAACTATGAAAGGCTGTATTGTTAAACTGCTTGTTAAATATTAAAAGCATTTGATATAAAATATAAAAAACATTTTATAGGAAAAACTGCTTCAGGAGCTAACTGTAAACTACCTAATGTAAATCAATGAAGTCTTGGGCTGTCAGGCCTGAATGTCGCCATGTACCAAGGACAAAGAAACATGTACCTGTAATAGCACATACAGTATGAGCCTGCATTGGTTTCACAGGGGTTTTGGATTTGTTCCGTGGGTTACACAACAGGCAATGACATAAAGCTTAATTAAAAAATCCTGTCATGCATCGGTCCTCAGCACAGTCTCCATATGCATCAGCGTGAAATATATTCCATGGCATGCAAAAGACGAATTATACATTAGTCAGTGGTTTTCAGTGTAACATTTGAAAAAATGACTTGACAGGCTTTGGAATTATTTTGCATTGCTTGAGTTCTTTTTCATTTGTATTCCTTAGATCATAATTCTATTAAAAAGCAGACAATGACATGTTGCTGAATTAAGGATGGTTAACCACAATGCCCTTACATCAATCGTCTCTTTTAAAATGAAATCTGTGCTCTGCAAACCATTTCTGTTTGTGGTACAGAGCATAGAACTGTGCAAAAGTAAACAACAGAGTCATATGTGTCAGCTTATTACTAAGAAACATTAGTCTCCTTACGCTCACATTTAATTGCATAAAAGCTACCAATTTGTGAATGCTAAAAACACACATTAAGTGAACCAATGCTTTTACCCGGTTTGTCTTTTGTCTTTTAGCCAAGTTTTTTGGGGTTTTTTTTGGTATCATTAGGCTAACCAGCCATCCAAATGATATATGGAAGGTACAGTAGGTAAATATGTCAATGTAACATTATTCAGCCGGTTTCATTCGACTTTATGTAGCAAAATGTGTTAATTCTATAGGGTGATGCAAAACCTTTGGCCACAGCTGTACATTGAGAAGAGATTTACAATTTAACATCTGCATGTTGTTTGGACAAGAGAACCATAGGTAAGTTGAGATCACAATAAAAGGAGTATAAATGCCTGAACACCATGCCTGAATTAAGTGGCTTGTCTTTGGTCTCAGGCTTTTTACAATATCAGAAAATTAATAAGGGCCTGTGGCAAAGTGGTTGACAGTGTGCAAGTGCATGTGATCAATGAACAAACAGACAATTATAATCCAGGTGCAATGTTGTTTAATGGTTTTTTAAATCCAATGGCCTGATGGCAAAACAGTAAATAATAACAATGGTAATGAAGCAATACAGCGGTGTGTATTGCTTATTTGTAATCTACGGGTTGGCCCCCGAAATAATAACTGTCCCGTTTATAGTTCACCCACACGTAACACATACACAAACACAAACACCAGTTCACAGTGCGTTGTCTAGTGCTTGTGGTGAATACTTTAGTGAAAACAAAGTGCAGTGTTGTTGATCCGGGTTTAGTGCTGGCTTTTGGCGAGAGCTCCGGATCATGTTAGCCGTCCAAATAATTACAAACAGTATTATTAACGACAAACAAAAACAAACAAAACACTCACATTTCACAGCACAGGTTCTCCTTCTGGTCATTTATTTTAACCATTTACAAAGGAACAAATCACATCACTACGTCCGCTTTTTATAACGTCACCCATGACCCCTTGGTCAACAAACGCATCCGATTCTCCAACCCGCGGATGCCACGTCGTTTCCCATCCGGGCCATTGAGTTTGTATACCATAGCTTTGCCCCCTTTCTAAATGGACTTCCACCGAACCCTGGGAATAAACTGTCATGCCATTTATTCCAGGGTATTCTGTTCCCTTCATGCAGTTGCCTTGCAGGTCGGGTGGGAGATCTAACACCAATAATCATTCGATCTCTCTCACAGGGCCTTTAGAAGGCAGAAATCTTTTCAGCTTTTCTAAGCTAAAGTAAGTCTCATGAAGCATTATCTTCAATTGCACTGGTAGGTACACGAAGTTCAGGGAACAACCACTATTATCAATTATTGTCATTTGGTAAGTACTTGAGAGACAAAAAAATAAAAAAGTGAGGCACTTCAAAGTACACAGTATCTTGGGCAATTACAACTCTTAAAGTCGGCGCTGTCTAAAAATATCTACCACTTTTTTTCATTACATGACAAAAAAAGAAGCAATTAAAAGTTATAAAGATTCTGCTTTTTTTGATGCTCACTATGAACCTAATTGTTAACTTACAGAACAGGCAGACATTCAAGTCTTATAGAAAATTGTGAGAAAAAGGCAGGCATATATTTTAGAAAACGACCTTCCATTTTTGCTACTTTGCATCATTTTTTGAATGACCAAAGATGTCTGAAAGACATTGTATGCATTTCTTTTTGTGGCAATAAAGGAATTAATTGGTGCAGTAACGTATTTGTCATTTACATGCTTGGCAATCCAGAGTGATGTGTTCAGAGAAAAAAAAATAACAGTAAGATTAATGTAATGGCTATTAAGCCTTTTACCATTTATCACAGAAATAATACAGTTACAATCCACGCTAGTTAAGATTTATTTTAACACAGTTACACATTGGACAGTGATTTCCATTTCTTACTATTATGCTAAACTGTGATTATTTCACAATACTTTTTAATTGCAGGAATCAATCACCACCTATCCCTTCAATACCATGGCCAACTAAACTACCCATTCCAACCTAAAGTCTATAGTTGAACTTTATTAGACAACAGTTTCTGGTTTGAGAGCGTCCACTTTTGACATCATTGAAATGGTCGTCGTGTTCCAAAAGCAGACTTAGGCACTAGGGATGGGAATTTTAAACGTTCAAAAGTATAAACTCTAAAGAAGTGGTTAAATGTAGATGCTAGACATGTAACCGGTCACGTGACAAATTTCACCAAAAAATATTATACAGTCAGTCTGTCTGACTGTTGTGGTTCCACAGTAAGGGTGGATATTATAAAAAGGAAGGGGTTTGGCAATTGCCTCCAGGTAGTTTTTCTGATTGGTGCCACAGAAAGATTGACACTAGTGCGGGTTTTTTTCTCGGTTGATCTGGCACTTCAATGGTACACTGTGTGTTCATGCTGTAGTGGGCGTGGTATGGTTCAGTCCACACAGGGTAAGAAAAGCATTTCTTTTCTGACGTTTGTTATACATTTTTTTTTAAATTGCTTCTCTAAACAAAGAAACGAGGCAAAGCCACGTTTGGAATTATTTTGAGGAACTGGACGAGAAAACCGTGGTATGCAGGGGTCGGCAACTTGTCCATACACGGACACGCATGTCCATGGCAAGAGTTATCAGTGTCCATGGCAGTGAATACGTGTAATACACACACACGGAATTGTATTAAACTTCCGCTTTGTTTGTCCGTGACATTTTTTTTTTTAAATGTCCGTCACACTCGACATGGTGCCAACCCCTAGTGGTATGTAAATAATTATGCCAAACAAAATTGCCATACCACAAAAACACAAGTTGCTAAAATAATAAAACAAATGCTTTTAAAAAGACCAAATTTCCATTAGGATTTTTTTTTTTTTTTTAAGATTCTATTGATTTTATAGTATTACTATGCAGGACAGCTGCTATAAGATTGTTACCTTTATTAAAAATGTGCATGGATGAATCTACTGTTTGCTCAACAGGTTAATCAACTAATGCTCATAAATTAGCTGATCAAAAATTGGAATCGATTGACATCCCCAATTTCAATATATACTTTGGTGTGTACGTGTCTTTTATTTTTTATTTATTTTTGTTACTTTGTAGTTAAGTCTTTGCGACGTTAAAATGTTATTTGCTTATTTAGGGGTTCTTTGCATGGAAAATAGGAACCAGGGCTGTCAGTATCAGAATGTAATATAAGAGAGTGTGTGTGTATGTAGATATGGTTTAAACGTTTAAACGCTGACACCTTCATAGCATTTAAACTTTCATAAAAATTGTACCAAAAGCACATCCCTATTAGGAACCGACAACCTCAGCTGGGGAAGGGATAACAATTCCTAGAGCTTGCTTGTTCCAGTTTATTAACCAGCACACACAAGCATTTATATTCTAGATGTTGCCTTTCCTACCTCTTTTACACTGCAGTCAGTCTAAATTCTACTCATTGTCATTTCAGTATCATCCATCATTAAGAATAAAACAATTCAATGACTCCAGAACCTGCAACCTTTTGCTTTATGGTCTCTTATTAATGGACCCCAATCTATCTATAAACCTTTATTATTATTATTATTATTATTATTATTATTATTATTATTATTATTATTATTATACGTGGTTGATATGTATAATGCATTTTTTTGTCTATAAATCTATTACTCACTGACTGGCACAGCTTAGCTCATTCAGAACAGTTACATGGCCTCGTTAGTCCATTTACTACCGGGTATAATAGATCACAACCATGTCATTCCAAAAGACTCATATAGTAGTGTGTACTGGTGCTATATTTTACTGCAGCTTAGAAGTCTAAAAGTTTAGATTCAATCTTTTTTCCACTTAACTTTTTTATTTTTTATTTAGAGTTTCCAATTATTTAACCTCTAATTTAGATTTTACCTCAAACCAGCAGCTCCCCAACACATCTCAGAATTGATGTTCCTTGAGTATCCTCCAGTACTCCAGCCAAGCCAATTGCCTCGTTAGACTTAAGAACCTGACCATGGATAATAGTAGGAGTGTCTGATACTCATATTTTCCATATAATTACCTTTAAGTATTTGTCAGCAGGTATTACATAAATCAAAACACACATATTAATCAATGTGTTGATTTCAAAACAAGAAAAGCTGCCCCCCTCCTCACCTTTACAACCAAAGTACCAGTTCATGGCAATTAACTTCCACATTGCTGATTGGAAGCAAATTTTCCTCTCCTCTGTGGAGCTGACATATTTACAGCCATACTGCCATACACAGGCTGTAAACTGACAATTAAATGTTGCAAAACTGTTTCTTTGTCAAGTTTAATCAGCGATAACACCTTGCCCAGGACTACAATCCCAGAATTTGCTGCAGAGATTATGCATTTCTAAGGAAAGTGAAAATTAATGATTTCGTATAAAAAAGATAAAAGAAATGTAAGACAAATAATCGTTTATAAAATATGAATTTGTTTTACCAATTTCATCACAAAATGTTCTATATTAAGTAACACAGTCAGAGTGATACTCAATAATTGTGTAAACAAGGGGAAAACTAGGGACAGCATTATTTTGTGTTTTGTGTTGAATACCTAACTACATTCAATTTCTTAAAAGTAAATATTGAAGAAATTGAGAAAGACTTCAAGCAGAAACATTTATTATGGAAATGATTCAGTTTATTTTAGCATTTCTAAATTTAGCATTATTGAGTGTTTCATAGAAATGGATTATTCAAATGTTAGCACTGTGTGTTTGAATCTAAAGAATAGCTAGGCCCTCACAAAGTTTGGCATGTTCATCGTTTATGTAGTTATTTCTTAGCAACCAAGAGTGCCAAGACCACCATGAAACAAAGACTGCATGAAGCTGGTTTCACAGGAAGATTAGCTGTTGCCAAACCTCTTCTGAAACCTGCCAATAAGAAAGTCAATGTAAGAAGAGCCAGTCTACTCTTGACTTTCTGTCTCTGGGTACAGTAAGTTATTTGGTGGGCTTTTTTCTTTTCATCCCTCCTTTTGCTATTGTACTACTGGGTTACTTTCCAGTGACTCCTTGGAGTCACATGTCACCTATTCCTCTGGTAACATCAATCTACCATGGGTGTCCAATTCCAGGATTCCACCCAAGGTTTGAATATGAAATGGAATAATTACTTACCTCAGAGGCTGTATTGGTTGAATTAAACCATTTAGAACAGTGGTTCCCAATCTGTGGTCCGTGAGTAAACTCCAGGTGGTCCGCAAACACCTCCCCGAAATTCGGTTACACAGTTATTGCAAAAAACAATTTCTACACAATCACATATTGTGCAACTACAATATGTATTACTAAGCAACACAACAAACAGCTTTAACTACATGATATATAATTATAAGAAATGTATGTAGTCTGCATTTTTCCTCTATCTGTTTGCTTTTATTACGGGTGTGCTTATAAATTAATATTATCTTTGATGCAATACCAAGCATCCCCTTCAAAGCCGCCATTAACTGAAACAGCTTTCTTATGTGAAACAAATGCTAACTAAATAACTGTTACACATTATGAAGGTACATTTGTCTTATTTTTTTTGTGAGCATTATTGAAAAAAAAAAAATCGACATCTTTCTAATCTGCTTATTCTACTGTCCCAGTCTTTTCGCTCCACATAAAAAGCAGCACACTGCATTGAATATTCCTAACTCGGTTGGAATGACTAAATTAAAACAAACAAACAAAAAAAGAAGCATTAAAACCACAGTTTTAGTAATTGTCATTGTCAACAATATACAATACGTGCTACAGTCTTACTAGGGGTATAGAGGAATACCTATTTCCATATTATACGTTTTTGGAGAGGTTAGCTGCATATAGTAACAGAAGTTAATATGAAACAAAAAGGCTATTATTTGTAGAGTGACCATATGGCTCCATGTTCACGGGACAGTTCAGGCTTTTCCACTCACAACCCAATGCATTCTGGTACGTTTGACCTGTCACAGGTACCATTCCAAGCCTGAACTGTCCCAAACTGTCCCGCTGAACATGAGTCATATGGTCACCCTAATCATTTGTTGCTTGACTTGTGAACTGTACCCTAGTGTGAATGATCGATTTCAGCTCCATGTTATTATATGGGTTTATTCAGCCAGGTTTAATATCTCACAAGACTACATGCAGCGGTTCAAATAATAATAATAATAATAATAAAACAATTCTCATATGTGGACCGTCAATTATTTTGGTCCGCATTAAACCACTAGCGGAAAAAAATGTAATAAATAAATCACGCATAGGCATTAAATCTATGCATGCATATTGTAATGCTGGGTCAAATGGGCACGAGCCCTTGAACTATCGGGACTGGTTTTGGGATTATTGGGAGACTTGTAAATAGTTGATTATTGCATTGCTATTGCGTTGTTTTATGTGTTGCATGCAACTTGTAACCTGTTCTGCTGTGAGTGTTTGACAGGCTGATGTCAGAAGCCCGCAAATGAGATGTGAGAATTTGAACCTGTGTGCTGATTGGTCCCCTATGATTGGACGGCAGCCCCTCTATAAAAGGACAGGCAGCCCCGCTATCCAGAGAGAGAGGGAGAGAGTTGTGCCGAGTGAGCTGCAGCATCGGAGAGATCGAGAAAGACAGCGTCTGGTGTCACGAGAGGAGAACAAGTTCCAGAGAGAGAGAGAACGCAGAGCCCTACACTACCTCCGGAGACACCGCCTACCACAACCGCCGCTGACTGCATATAGACGGCTGTCTACACACCTATCCAGAGATCCAGTGCATTATTTGTCAGGAGGTTTTGTCAAACAAAACTCATAAACCTGCAATATTTAGACACCATTTATCTACAAAGCATTCAGAATGTGAAAAAAATAACTTCAAACAAAAGAAACAGGAACTTTGCCATCAGCAACTTTCAATGTGCAAAATGGCAACACTCCTTGATGAACTGGTAGCGAAGATTCAAGCCCTGGAATCTCATTAAGTTAGGTATGTTATATAAATACTTTACTTTCTACATGTACTTATACATATGCGCATACACACATGGCTACCACCGCGTCATGGCCGTGGAAGCTCTGGGCAAGCTAGCTGGGACTCTGCCTGATCGGGGAGGATCAGGCAGCCTACCAGGCCATGAGCGACCTCAGTTCTGCCAGTTATGACCTGGTCAAGATGGCCATTCTCCGCCGCCTCAACATTACGGCAGAGACCCACCGGAGTACCGAAGATCCCCGGAGACACACCCCAGGGTGGTTGCAGACCGGTTGTATGACCACATGGTACAGTGGCTGACCCCCGTGAAGAAAACCAACCTGGAAATGGGGGAAGCAGTGGTGGTGGAGCAATTCTGCCATGTGGTCGGCGCCGATACCCAGGCCTGGATACGGTGCCACAACCTTTGCCTCCTTCATAGACCAAGGTTGGCCCCCAGCTGGGGTAGAGGGCAGCAGTGTGGAGTAGTGGTTAGGACTCTGGACTCTTGACCGGAGGGTCGTGGGTTCAGTCCCCAGTGGGGGACACTGCTGCTGTACCCTTGAGCGAGAGCAGTCGCGCGTGAGGAGAGCTCCTGCTCTGAGTTCAAAAAACAGTGTGTTCAACTTTTTATTTTCACAATCTTTTTATATATTCTTTTTTCTAAAGCAGCAGGGCACCTTTTTTGTTAATAAAACCTTTGATTTAGTGTTTTAAAAACACATTTTATTTCTTTTTTCTTTGGTTCTCCTACACTTGCTTTGTTTGCAAGTGTAGGAGGGCAGCCATTTTGGCTTGTTTTTTCCTTTGTTTGTTTTGTTCTTTTAATTTTTACTTCATTTAAACTAGTTTTTTTTTTTTTTTTTTTTTCTTTCTTTGCTTTTTAATTTTATATTAAAGAGCACTTTCTTCAGTTTGTTTTAAAATTATTTTTAATCATTACACTGTTTTAGTTTTTGTTTTAAAAATACTTTTGTTTTAATCCCCTGCTCCTGCCTTGTGCAGAGTGGGGGAAGGGCAGGCAGGGAGCACAGGCCATGTGCTCCTTTGTTTGCCCTTAGTTTGGCTTTTCATTCTTTTGTAGTTTAAAACTATTTTTTAGTTTTAAACTTTGATTTATTATTGAATTTTTCTTTTACCCCTGCACTATTGGAGTGCAGGGGTGTGTGATTTTGTATTTGTTTTATTTATTAAAAAATAAATAAAAAACGTTTGTTTGTTTGTTTATATAAAAAAAAAAAAAAAAAAAATCTATTTTTATTTTGCCCCTGTGCTATTGGAGTGCAGGGGTTTGTGTTTGTGTGTCTTTTATTTTATTTTGTTTCTTTGTTTTAAAAATAAATAAATAATTTTTGTTTGTTTGTTTTAATTTTTTTTTAGCTGCCTCTGCACTATTGAAGTGCAGGGGTGGGTGTATTATTTTGTTTTCTTTTGTTTTCTTTATTTATCTAAAATAATAATTAAAAATAAATAAATAAACAAACAAATAAATAAATAAACAAATAAATAAATAAAATGAGTGGGCAAGCTCCACAAGCCCCTCAAAAATGGGCAAAGGTGGCTGCAGGGGAGGCTGCAACACCTTTTAAAAATATTACCAGGAGGCACGGGGTCAGGTGCCTCCTGAAGGACTCCCTCTCAATCGAGGGCTTTGTCAAGGCTATGGCCAAGGTGGTGGGGCCATCGGCCATCGTGGCGGCCTCCAAAATGTACGGCAAAGCCGTCTTCTTTTTAAAATCGGAGGCCGCCGCGAATACGGCGATTGAGAGGGGTCTCGCGGTGGCGGGGATTTTTATCCCCGTCAAACCGCTCGCGGGCCTGGGCACAAGGGTCGTCCTATCGAACGTGCCACCTTTTTTGAAGGACGACCTGCTCAGGCCCCATTTGCAAGCCCTGGGGGAGATCAAAACATCGATCCACCCCCTCCCCCTGGGCTGCAAAGATCAGCCCCTCCGCCACGTACTATCTTTCCGCCGCCAGGTGACCATCCACCTGGCGGGCCAGGAGGTGGCGGAGGGCAGCTTTGTGGTCCCCTTTGAGGGGACCAATTATGTCATCTTTTATTCCTCGGAGGAGGTGCGGTGCTACCACTGCAAGGAGCTGGGGCACCAGAAAAAGAGGTGCCCCAAGCTCCAGCAGGGCGCAAAGACACCCGCGCCAGCACCGCGCCCCTCCGAGTCCACCTCGCCCCCGGGGCCCTCCAAGAGGCCCACAGAGGGGGGCAAAAAAGCACCCGCCCCCCTCCCAGGAACATCTGAGGGGGGAAAGGGAGAGAAGGCCCCCGAGGTGGCCGGACCCTCCGCGCCTCATGAAAGCGCGCGGGGGGAGAAGGCCGCCGAATGGACCACGGTCGCCCGCCGCAAAAAGAAGGCGGCGGCCAGGTCCACCGGCCCTCGTAATGCCACAGAGGGGGAGAAGGATCCATCCCCCGAGACGGTCCGGGGCTCTGCAGAATGTGCGGAGCCCATGGAAGAGGCCCCTGCCGAGAGGCCAAAGGGGAGGGAGGAACCCGCGAGGGCAAAAGAAGCCCTTCGGGTAGATCCTCTCCCAGTCACATTTAAGACCTCGGAAGCAGCGGAGGTCGCCGAGGGGGCGCAGGAGGGGCCCCCGACACAACACCTGCCTCGGGCACCGCCTTCCTCCGACAGCGACACGGGTCCTGAACCCTGTGTTGCCGAGGAGGGGGCGGCGGAACCAGCTCCCGAGGCAGGCATGGGCTCCGCAGATAACGCGGAGCCCATGCAGGCGACCCCCGCTGAGGGGCCAGAGGAGGGGGGAGAACAACCCCTCCCAGAACAAGAGCTACCTCAGGCTCCCGAGGCAGGCGTGGGCTCCGCAGACAACGCGGAGCCCATGCAAGCGGCCCCGGCTGAGGGGTCGGAGGGGGGAGCTGGACCCCCCCAAGAACAAGCTCTGCCTCAGGCTTCCCTCTCTTGCGGCGACGGGGGTTCCGGCCCTCGTGCCGCCGCGGAGGGGGAGGAGGAAACACCCCCTGAGGCAGAGGCGGGCTCTGCGGAGCCCGCGCTTACATTGGTCTCCGGAGCGCGGAAGGGAGGGTAAGAACCAGGGAGGGCAGAAGGTGGTGCCCTCATGGTAGATCCCCTCCCCGAAGTGCAACGGGGCCAAGAAACCGGTCCCCGACCCAGCATCGAGGGACCGGTTCCAGTCACCGAGGGGGCGCGGGAGGAGCCCCTGGAAGAACAACCGCCTCGGGCTTCCCTTTCCGGCGGCGACGAGGGCTCCGGCCCTTGCGCGTCCGTCGGGGGGGAAACATCGTCCGAGGCGGTCCCGGTGACTGATGCGGAGGAAGGGGAAGGACCCGAAAGGGTGTATCCCCTTTCTCTAGGGGAGGGAGGGGAAGGACCCGAGAGGGTGGATCCCCTTCCTTCGAGGGAAGAGGACGGGCCTGAGACCGTGTCTCGGACCTCAAAGGAGGGACCCAGAGCGGGGACCAGATCATCTGGCTCGGCGGCGTACGCCGAGCGCCCGTCTGCGCCCCCGAAATCCAGGGTGCAGACGGTCCCCGCGAGGGTCCCTCCGCCGGTCTCTCCCGTCGCGTCCCCAGGGGGTGGGGCGCTGGGAGGACCGGTGAAGCTCAAGATAAGGCGCAACGCGCTCACCCACCAACGTGAGTGCGTTGTGCTTTACCATCGCGAGGGGGGCGATGGAGAGCTGAGGGAGAGGGAGGAGGATACCGAGTCCACGGGCAGCGTGGGCTCGGAGGTTCCGTCCGTCTCTCTCCCTGACATCCCTGCGGCGGATCTCCTGGAGTTCTTGGAGGCCACCATCCACCGCAGGGACAAGGTACATCTGGCCCTGGACAAATGGGGGGACTTCCAGAGGATCCTAACCTCTGTGAGGTCCTTCCTCAGGGCCAGCCACGCCAACAAAACTTCGGGCTCGAACGTGCACATTCGGGCCCGAAAGTTACACGACCAGTTGGTGAGCTTCGGGAGAACTCAGGATCTCCCGTGAGCGTCACCGACCACTCCTGACAGAGGATCATGTATCACATCGGTACCGTGAACGTCAACGGGTGTAGGGACCCTTTCCGCAGGGCCCAGGTAATCTCCTTCCTGAAAAAAGGGGGTTACTCTGTGTGCTTCCTGCAGGAAACCCACACGACTCCAGAGACGGAAGCCAGCTGGCTTCTGGAGTGGGGGGGGAGGGTGTCGTTCAGCCATCTCACCGGCACCTCCTGTGGGGTGGCGACGCTCTTCTCCGGGTCCTTTCTTCCCACGGTACTCGATGTGGTAGACGTCGAGCCGGGCCGTCTGTTACACCACCGGATCCGGGACGGCGACAGTATCGTTCACCTGGTGAACGTGTACGCGCCGTCCACGGGTCCGGCGAGGGTCCAGTTCTTTCGCCGGATGTCGACCTACATGAGCAACATCAGCGCCGACGAGTGCGTGGTCCTCGGGGGTGATTTCAACTGCACCCTCGAGGCCGCGGACAGGGTGGGGGGTCAAGAGCACTACCCTCTCTCGTCGGCAGCCCTGAGAGAGCTGACCGCTCAGCTCTCTCTGGTCGACATCTGGCGTTGGCATCACCCGGACGTCCCCGCCTTCACCTTCACCAGGGTGAGGGAGGGGCGGGTGTCTCAGTCCCGGATCGACAGGTTCTACGTCACCAGGAACCACGCTCACTGCGTTCGCTCCTCCGACATCAGGCCGGCGCCGTTCACGGACCACAACCTGGTGGCCGTGGCGGTGGCCCTGGTGCCAGTCGGGCACGCCTCCGCCTACTGGCACTTCAACAACGCCTTGTTGGAGGACGAGCGCTTTGAGCGGTCTTTCCGGGACTTTTGGACGGTCTGGCACGGCAGACGATCTCGCTTCCCCACGTGGCGTCAGTGGTGGGACGTGGGGAAAGCGCAGATCAAGATCTTCTGTCAGGAGTACACGAGGGGCGCGAGCAGGCGGAGGGACTCACGGATCGAGCGGCTGGAAAGGGAGCTGCTCGGTCTGGAGAGCCGCCTGGCTCGCGGGGACCCACTCGAGCAGAGCGCGTACGTAGAGAAGAAGAGCACCCTGCGGGACCTGCAGCTCCAGCGGTCCCGGGGGGCGTTTGTGTGCTCGCGGATCCAGTTCCTCCGGGAGATGGACCGCGGCTCACACTTCTTCTACGCGTTGGAGAAAAAGAAGGGAGACCGCAGGAACATCACCTGCCTCCTGGCAGACGACGGCTCCCTTCTGACGGATCCGGAGAGCGTGAACGAGAGGGCCAGAGCCTTTTACTCTGACCTCTTCTCTCCGGATCCCGTCGACTCCGACGCGTGCAGGGTTCTGTGGGATGGGCTTCCCACGGTCGGCCAGGGCGTCAGGGACGAGTTCGAGGGCCAGCTGACCCTGGCCGAGCTCTCCGACGCCCTCAGTCGGATGCCCTATAACAAATCGCCGGGCATCGACGGGCTGACCGTGGAGTTCTTCAAAAAGTTTTGGGACTTGCTGGGGCCCGCCTTTGCGCGGGTCCTGGCGGAAGCCTACGAGACCGGGGAGATGCCCCTTTCGATGAGGCGGGCGGTGATCACGCTCCTGCCCAAGAAAGGGGATCTCCGCTGCCTGAAGAACTGGCGCCCGGTCTCGCTGCTGTGCACGGACTATAAAATCGTGGCCAA
This sequence comes from Acipenser ruthenus, assembly GCF_902713425.1. Taxonomy (NCBI): domain Eukaryota; kingdom Metazoa; phylum Chordata; class Actinopteri; order Acipenseriformes; family Acipenseridae; genus Acipenser; species Acipenser ruthenus. The sequence continues at coordinate 41,835,607 of NC_081194.1, forward strand.
GGCCGCCTCCTTGAGGCTCAAGTCCGTGCTGGCAGACGTGATCCACCCCGACCAGTCCTACACGGTCCCGAACCGGACGATCTTCGATAACATCTTCCTGGTTCGGGAGCTGCTGCACTACTGCAGGAGGACCGGTCGGTCGGTCGCCTTCCTGTCGCTGGATCAGGAGAAGGCGTTCGACCGGGTGGATCACGAGTATCTCTTCGGAACCCTGCGAGCGTTCGGATTCGGGCCGCGTTTTGTCGGCCTGTTCCGGACGCTGTACGCCTCTGCCGAGTGCCTGTTGAAGGTCAACTGGTCCCTGACCGCGCCCCTCGCGTTCGGGAGAGGAGTGCGTCAGGGCTGCCCTCTGTCCGGACAACTGTACGCGCTGTGCATCGAGCCCTTCCTCTGCCTCCTTCGCAGGAGGCTCACGGGGTTGGCGCTCGGCGCGTCGGACACGAGGGTGGTCCTGTCGGCCTACGCCGACGACGTGCTCCTGGTGGCCTCCGACCCGGTTGACCTGGAGAGGATGCGGAGCTGCCAGAGTGTATACTCTGCCGCTTCCTCTGCCAGGATCAACTGGGACAAGTGCTCCGGGTTACTGGTAGGTCCCTGGCGGGTGGACTCCCTCCCTGTCGCGCTCCAGCAGTTCCAGTGGAGCGCGGACAGCTTCAAATACCTGGGAGTCCACCTGAGCCCCGCGGAGACCTCGGTCGCAGCCAACTGGGTGGAGTTGGAGGACAAGGTGGCTGCGAGGCTGAGGTCGTGGTCGGGTCTGCTGAAACTGCTTTCCTTCAGGGGACGGGCTTTAGTGATAAACCAACTGGTGGCGTCGATGCTTTGGCATCGACTCACCGTCCTGAGCCCGCCCCCTGAGTTTGTGTCCAGGGTCCAGAGGAAGCTGACGGACTTCTTCTGGGCCGGAAAGCACTGGGTCTCTGCGGCGGTTCTGAGCCTCCCTCTTGCCGAGGGAGGGCAAGGGTTGGTGTGCATCAAAAGCCAGGTGCACACCTTCCGCCTCCAGACGCTGCAGAGATTCCTGTACGCAGACCCGGCCCCGCAGTGGTGCACGCTGGCATCCCTCCTGTTGCGCCAGCTGCACGACCTGGGCTACGACCGGCAGCTCTTTTGGATCGATCTCCGGGGAATCCGTCTCCCCGAGCTGCCGGTCTTTTACCAGGACCTGCTCAGGACCCGGAGCATGTTTTCTATCGGCCGAGACGCGGTTCCGACCGAGGGGGAGGAATTCCTTCTGGAGCCCCTGCTGCACAACCCCCATCTAGGTGCGCAGGCGTTGGAATCCCCCGCGGTGCGGAGCCTGTTGATCTCGGCCAAGGTGACCAGAGTCTGGGATCTCCTGGATCACCAACGCTCGGCGTGGCTGACTCCCGAGTCGCTGGTCGCCAGGGCGACTCGGGGGACCCTCAGAACGGCCCGCCGAGCGATCCGGGAGTGCAAAGCAGCTTTGCACCCAGACTCTGTCGGGTATCTCGAGGGGGTCCTCAGGACCGGGGAGCCATCGTCCCTCCCTACCCCCGGCTCTCCGGCCCTGCTGATCAGACCAAAGGATCGGGCTCCCCCTCAGCCTCCCCTCGAGAATCACCTGAGCAGGACCTCGCAGTTCTCCTCGACCCCCCTTCGTTCCGTGTCGAGGAGGACCCTGTACGCGATGGCGCTCCACACCCTCCACTTCCTCGCCCTCGTCTCCCGCCGAGACACCGCTTGGCGGGAGCCCCTCCAACCCCCGGAGGGCGAGAGGCCCCAGTGGGAGGCTTTGTACTCCCCGCTGGTCCCCAGAGGCGCTGGGGACCTGGGCTGGAGGGTGCTGCACGGAGCGCTCGCGTCAGGAGAGGTCCTGCGTCACTTCACCGACTCGGACCCCGCATGCCCTTTCTGCGGCGAGTCCGAGTCGGTTTTCCACATTTATTTCCTTTGCGCCAGGCTGCAGCCGTTCTTTTTGTTCTTAAAGAACCTCTTGCTGCAGTTCTGGCTGCATTTTTCCCCTACCCTTTTTATTTTTGGGCACCCTGTTCGTGGCTCCACCAGGAAGAGGGACCTCCTGGTGAATCTGCTCCTGGCTCTTGGCAAGCTTACCATCTACAAGACCAGGAAGCGTAAGATCACCGGGGAGGGTCTCTTTGACTGTGGGGCCATGTTCAGGGCCCTCCTTCGTTCCCGGGTGGCGCTGGAGCACGCCGACGCGGAGTCCACTGGCGACATGACGTCTTTTGTTGACCAGTGGGCTCTGGGTGGCGTGCTCTGTACCACCCCCCCCTTTGTTTTGAAAATTTAATTTACCGTTTTTTGTTGGCACCCCCTTTTGATTAGGGGGCGCCATACTGTATTTTTTCACCGGCTGCCATTAGGCAGCTGGTGCACCGGCTGCCAATAGGCGGCCGGCGCAGATTTTACCGGCCAATAAATAGGCTGTACCCTTGAGCGAGAGCAGTCGCGCGTGAGGAGAGCTCCTGCTCTGAGTTCAAAAAACAGTGTGTTCAACTTTTTATTTTCACAATCTTTTTATATATTCTTTTTTCTAAAGCAGCAGGGCACCTTTTTTGTTAATAAAACCTTTGATTTAGTGTTTTAAAAACACATTTTATTTCTTTTTTCTTTGGTTCTCCTACACTTGCTTTGTTTGCAAGTGTAGGAGGGCAGCCATTTTGGCTTGTTTTTTCCTTTGTTTGTTTTGTTCTTTTAATTTTTACTTCATTTAAACTAGTTTTTTTTTTTTTTTTTTTTTCTTTCTTTGCTTTTTAATTTTATATTAAAGAGCACTTTCTTCAGTTTGTTTTAAAATTATTTTTAATCATTACACTGTTTTAGTTTTTGTTTTAAAAATACTTTTGTTTTAATCCCCTGCTCCTGCCTTGTGCAGAGTGGGGGAAGGGCAGGCAGGGAGCACAGGCCATGTGCTCCTTTGTTTGCCCTTAGTTTGGCTTTTCATTCTTTTGTAGTTTAAAACTATTTTTTAGTTTTAAACTTTGATTTATTATTGAATTTTTCTTTTACCCCTGCACTATTGGAGTGCAGGGGTGTGTGATTTTGTATTTGTTTTATTTATTAAAAAATAAATAAAAAACGTTTGTTTGTTTGTTTATATAAAAAAAAAAAAAAAAAAAATCTATTTTTATTTTGCCCCTGTGCTATTGGAGTGCAGGGGTTTGTGTTTGTGTGTCTTTTATTTTATTTTGTTTCTTTGTTTTAAAAATAAATAAATAATTTTTGTTTGTTTGTTTTAATTTTTTTTTAGCTGCCTCTGCACTATTGAAGTGCAGGGGTGGGTGTATTATTTTGTTTTCTTTTGTTTTCTTTATTTATCTAAAATAATAATTAAAAATAAATAAATAAACAAACAAATAAATAAATAAACAAATAAATAAATAAAATGAGTGGGCAAGCTCCACAAGCCCCTCAAAAATGGGCAAAGGTGGCTGCAGGGGAGGCTGCAACACCTTTTAAAAATATTACCAGGAGGCACGGGGTCAGGTGCCTCCTGAAGGACTCCCTCTCAATCGAGGGCTTTGTCAAGGCTATGGCCAAGGTGGTGGGGCCATCGGCCATCGTGGCGGCCTCCAAAATGTACGGCAAAGCCGTCTTCTTTTTAAAATCGGAGGCCGCCGCGAATACGGCGATTGAGAGGGGTCTCGCGGTGGCGGGGATTTTTATCCCCGTCAAACCGCTCGCGGGCCTGGGCACAAGGGTCGTCCTATCGAACGTGCCACCTTTTTTGAAGGACGACCTGCTCAGGCCCCATTTGCAAGCCCTGGGGGAGATCAAAACATCGATCCACCCCCTCCCCCTGGGCTGCAAAGATCAGCCCCTCCGCCACGTACTATCTTTCCGCCGCCAGGTGACCATCCACCTGGCGGGCCAGGAGGTGGCGGAGGGCAGCTTTGTGGTCCCCTTTGAGGGGACCAATTATGTCATCTTTTATTCCTCGGAGGAGGTGCGGTGCTACCACTGCAAGGAGCTGGGGCACCAGAAAAAGAGGTGCCCCAAGCTCCAGCAGGGCGCAAAGACACCCGCGCCAGCACCGCGCCCCTCCGAGTCCACCTCGCCCCCGGGGCCCTCCAAGAGGCCCACAGAGGGGGGCAAAAAAGCACCCGCCCCCCTCCCAGGAACATCTGAGGGGGGAAAGGGAGAGAAGGCCCCCGAGGTGGCCGGACCCTCCGCGCCTCATGAAAGCGCGCGGGGGGAGAAGGCCGCCGAATGGACCACGGTCGCCCGCCGCAAAAAGAAGGCGGCGGCCAGGTCCACCGGCCCTCGTAATGCCACAGAGGGGGAGAAGGATCCATCCCCCGAGACGGTCCGGGGCTCTGCAGAATGTGCGGAGCCCATGGAAGAGGCCCCTGCCGAGAGGCCAAAGGGGAGGGAGGAACCCGCGAGGGCAAAAGAAGCCCTTCGGGTAGATCCTCTCCCAGTCACATTTAAGACCTCGGAAGCAGCGGAGGTCGCCGAGGGGGCGCAGGAGGGGCCCCCGACACAACACCTGCCTCGGGCACCGCCTTCCTCCGACAGCGACACGGGTCCTGAACCCTGTGTTGCCGAGGAGGGGGCGGCGGAACCAGCTCCCGAGGCAGGCATGGGCTCCGCAGATAACGCGGAGCCCATGCAGGCGACCCCCGCTGAGGGGCCAGAGGAGGGGGGAGAACAACCCCTCCCAGAACAAGAGCTACCTCAGGCTCCCGAGGCAGGCGTGGGCTCCGCAGACAACGCGGAGCCCATGCAAGCGGCCCCGGCTGAGGGGTCGGAGGGGGGAGCTGGACCCCCCCAAGAACAAGCTCTGCCTCAGGCTTCCCTCTCTTGCGGCGACGGGGGTTCCGGCCCTCGTGCCGCCGCGGAGGGGGAGGAGGAAACACCCCCTGAGGCAGAGGCGGGCTCTGCGGAGCCCGCGCTTACATTGGTCTCCGGAGCGCGGAAGGGAGGGTAAGAACCAGGGAGGGCAGAAGGTGGTGCCCTCATGGTAGATCCCCTCCCCGAAGTGCAACGGGGCCAAGAAACCGGTCCCCGACCCAGCATCGAGGGACCGGTTCCAGTCACCGAGGGGGCGCGGGAGGAGCCCCTGGAAGAACAACCGCCTCGGGCTTCCCTTTCCGGCGGCGACGAGGGCTCCGGCCCTTGCGCGTCCGTCGGGGGGGAAACATCGTCCGAGGCGGTCCCGGTGACTGATGCGGAGGAAGGGGAAGGACCCGAAAGGGTGTATCCCCTTTCTCTAGGGGAGGGAGGGGAAGGACCCGAGAGGGTGGATCCCCTTCCTTCGAGGGAAGAGGACGGGCCTGAGACCGTGTCTCGGACCTCAAAGGAGGGACCCAGAGCGGGGACCAGATCATCTGGCTCGGCGGCGTACGCCGAGCGCCCGTCTGCGCCCCCGAAATCCAGGGTGCAGACGGTCCCCGCGAGGGTCCCTCCGCCGGTCTCTCCCGTCGCGTCCCCAGGGGGTGGGGCGCTGGGAGGACCGGTGAAGCTCAAGATAAGGCGCAACGCGCTCACCCACCAACGTGAGTGCGTTGTGCTTTACCATCGCGAGGGGGGCGATGGAGAGCTGAGGGAGAGGGAGGAGGATACCGAGTCCACGGGCAGCGTGGGCTCGGAGGTTCCGTCCGTCTCTCTCCCTGACATCCCTGCGGCGGATCTCCTGGAGTTCTTGGAGGCCACCATCCACCGCAGGGACAAGGTACATCTGGCCCTGGACAAATGGGGGGACTTCCAGAGGATCCTAACCTCTGTGAGGTCCTTCCTCAGGGCCAGCCACGCCAACAAAACTTCGGGCTCGAACGTGCACATTCGGGCCCGAAAGTTACACGACCAGTTGGTGAGCTTCGGGAGAACTCAGGATCTCCCGTGAGCGTCACCGACCACTCCTGACAGAGGATCATGTATCACATCGGTACCGTGAACGTCAACGGGTGTAGGGACCCTTTCCGCAGGGCCCAGGTAATCTCCTTCCTGAAAAAAGGGGGTTACTCTGTGTGCTTCCTGCAGGAAACCCACACGACTCCAGAGACGGAAGCCAGCTGGCTTCTGGAGTGGGGGGGGAGGGTGTCGTTCAGCCATCTCACCGGCACCTCCTGTGGGGTGGCGACGCTCTTCTCCGGGTCCTTTCTTCCCACGGTACTCGATGTGGTAGACGTCGAGCCGGGCCGTCTGTTACACCACCGGATCCGGGACGGCGACAGTATCGTTCACCTGGTGAACGTGTACGCGCCGTCCACGGGTCCGGCGAGGGTCCAGTTCTTTCGCCGGATGTCGACCTACATGAGCAACATCAGCGCCGACGAGTGCGTGGTCCTCGGGGGTGATTTCAACTGCACCCTCGAGGCCGCGGACAGGGTGGGGGGTCAAGAGCACTACCCTCTCTCGTCGGCAGCCCTGAGAGAGCTGACCGCTCAGCTCTCTCTGGTCGACATCTGGCGTTGGCATCACCCGGACGTCCCCGCCTTCACCTTCACCAGGGTGAGGGAGGGGCGGGTGTCTCAGTCCCGGATCGACAGGTTCTACGTCACCAGGAACCACGCTCACTGCGTTCGCTCCTCCGACATCAGGCCGGCGCCGTTCACGGACCACAACCTGGTGGCCGTGGCGGTGGCCCTGGTGCCAGTCGGGCACGCCTCCGCCTACTGGCACTTCAACAACGCCTTGTTGGAGGACGAGCGCTTTGAGCGGTCTTTCCGGGACTTTTGGACGGTCTGGCACGGCAGACGATCTCGCTTCCCCACGTGGCGTCAGTGGTGGGACGTGGGGAAAGCGCAGATCAAGATCTTCTGTCAGGAGTACACGAGGGGCGCGAGCAGGCGGAGGGACTCACGGATCGAGCGGCTGGAAAGGGAGCTGCTCGGTCTGGAGAGCCGCCTGGCTCGCGGGGACCCACTCGAGCAGAGCGCGTACGTAGAGAAGAAGAGCACCCTGCGGGACCTGCAGCTCCAGCGGTCCCGGGGGGCGTTTGTGTGCTCGCGGATCCAGTTCCTCCGGGAGATGGACCGCGGCTCACACTTCTTCTACGCGTTGGAGAAAAAGAAGGGAGACCGCAGGAACATCACCTGCCTCCTGGCAGACGACGGCTCCCTTCTGACGGATCCGGAGAGCGTGAACGAGAGGGCCAGAGCCTTTTACTCTGACCTCTTCTCTCCGGATCCCGTCGACTCCGACGCGTGCAGGGTTCTGTGGGATGGGCTTCCCACGGTCGGCCAGGGCGTCAGGGACGAGTTCGAGGGCCAGCTGACCCTGGCCGAGCTCTCCGACGCCCTCAGTCGGATGCCCTATAACAAATCGCCGGGCATCGACGGGCTGACCGTGGAGTTCTTCAAAAAGTTTTGGGACTTGCTGGGGCCCGCCTTTGCGCGGGTCCTGGCGGAAGCCTACGAGACCGGGGAGATGCCCCTTTCGATGAGGCGGGCGGTGATCACGCTCCTGCCCAAGAAAGGGGATCTCCGCTGCCTGAAGAACTGGCGCCCGGTCTCGCTGCTGTGCACGGACTATAAAATCGTGGCCAAGGCCGCCTCCTTGAGGCTCAAGTCCGTGCTGGCAGACGTGATCCACCCCGACCAGTCCTACACGGTCCCGAACCGGACGATCTTCGATAACATCTTCCTGGTTCGGGAGCTGCTGCACTACTGCAGGAGGACCGGTCGGTCGGTCGCCTTCCTGTCGCTGGATCAGGAGAAGGCGTTCGACCGGGTGGATCACGAGTATCTCTTCGGAACCCTGCGAGCGTTCGGATTCGGGCCGCGTTTTGTCGGCCTGTTCCGGACGCTGTACGCCTCTGCCGAGTGCCTGTTGAAGGTCAACTGGTCCCTGACCGCGCCCCTCGCGTTCGGGAGAGGAGTGCGTCAGGGCTGCCCTCTGTCCGGACAACTGTACGCGCTGTGCATCGAGCCCTTCCTCTGCCTCCTTCGCAGGAGGCTCACGGGGTTGGCGCTCGGCGCGTCGGACACGAGGGTGGTCCTGTCGGCCTACGCCGACGACGTGCTCCTGGTGGCCTCCGACCCGGTTGACCTGGAGAGGATGCGGAGCTGCCAGAGTGTATACTCTGCCGCTTCCTCTGCCAGGATCAACTGGGACAAGTGCTCCGGGTTACTGGTAGGTCCCTGGCGGGTGGACTCCCTCCCTGTCGCGCTCCAGCAGTTCCAGTGGAGCGCGGACAGCTTCAAATACCTGGGAGTCCACCTGAGCCCCGCGGAGACCTCGGTCGCAGCCAACTGGGTGGAGTTGGAGGACAAGGTGGCTGCGAGGCTGAGGTCGTGGTCGGGTCTGCTGAAACTGCTTTCCTTCAGGGGACGGGCTTTAGTGATAAACCAACTGGTGGCGTCGATGCTTTGGCATCGACTCACCGTCCTGAGCCCGCCCCCTGAGTTTGTGTCCAGGGTCCAGAGGAAGCTGACGGACTTCTTCTGGGCCGGAAAGCACTGGGTCTCTGCGGCGGTTCTGAGCCTCCCTCTTGCCGAGGGAGGGCAAGGGTTGGTGTGCATCAAAAGCCAGGTGCACACCTTCCGCCTCCAGACGCTGCAGAGATTCCTGTACGCAGACCCGGCCCCGCAGTGGTGCACGCTGGCATCCCTCCTGTTGCGCCAGCTGCACGACCTGGGCTACGACCGGCAGCTCTTTTGGATCGATCTCCGGGGAATCCGTCTCCCCGAGCTGCCGGTCTTTTACCAGGACCTGCTCAGGACCCGGAGCATGTTTTCTATCGGCCGAGACGCGGTTCCGACCGAGGGGGAGGAATTCCTTCTGGAGCCCCTGCTGCACAACCCCCATCTAGGTGCGCAGGCGTTGGAATCCCCCGCGGTGCGGAGCCTGTTGATCTCGGCCAAGGTGACCAGAGTCTGGGATCTCCTGGATCACCAACGCTCGGCGTGGCTGACTCCCGGGTCGCTGGTCGCCAGGGCGACTCGGGGGACCCTCAGAACGGCCCGCCGAGCGATCCGGGAGTGCAAAGCAGCTTTGCACCCAGACTCTGTCGGGTATCTCGAGGGGGTCCTCAGGACCGGGGAGCCATCGTCCCTCCCTACCCCCGGCTCTCCGGTCCTGCTGATCAGACCAAAGGATCGGGCTCTCCCTCAGCCTCCCCTCGAGAATCACCTGAGCAGGATCTCGCAGTTCTCCTCGACTCCCCTTCGTTCCGTGTCGAGGAGGACCCTGTACGCGATGGCGCTCCACACCCTCCACTTCCTCGCCCTCGCCAAGCGGTGTCTCGGCGGGAGCCCCTCCAACCCCCGGAGGGCGAGAGGCCCCAGTGGGAGGCTTTGTACTCCCCGCTGGTCCCCAGAGGCGCTGGGGACCTGGGCTGGAGGGTGCTACACGGAGCGCTCGCGTCAGGAGAGGTCCTGCGTCACTTCACCGACTCGGACCCCGCATGCCCTTTCTGCGGCGAGTCCGAGTCGGTTTTCCACATTTATTTCCTTTGCGCCAGGCTGCAGCCGTTCTTTTTGTTCTTGAAGAACCTCCTGCTGCAGTTCTGGCTGCATTTTTCCCCCACCATTTTTATTTTCGGGCACCCTGTTCGTGGCTCCACCAGGAAGAGGGACCTCCTGGTGAATCTGCTCCTGGCTCTTGGAAAACTTACCATCTGCAAGACCAGGAAGCGTAAGATCACCGGGGAGGGTCTCTTTGACTGTGGGGCCATGTTCAGGGCCCTCCTCCGTTCCCGGGTGGCGTTGGAGCACGCCGACGCGGAGTCCACTGGCGACATGACGGCTTTTGTCGACCAGTGGGCTTTGGGTGGCGTGCTCTGCACCACCCCCCCCTTTGTTATGAATATTTAATTTAAAACTGGCTTAGTCAACGGACGGTTTTTGTTGGCACCCCCTTTTTTTTGATTAGGGGGTGCCAAACTGTATCTTTTCACCGGCAGCCTTCGGGCAGCTGGTGCGTCAGCTGCCAATAGGCAGCCGGCGCAGTTTTTTATTGGCTTTAAATAGGCTGTACCCTTGAGCAAGGTACTTTACCTAGATTGCTCCAGTAAAAACCCAACTGTATAAATGGGTAATTGTATGTAAAAATAATGTGATATCTTGTAACAATTGTAAGTCGCCCTGGATAAGGGCGTCTGCTAAGAAATAAGTAATAATAATAATAAATTAGTTTCAATATGCTGTTGTGAAAAAATGCATGGCAAGTGGTCCGTGGGACAAATCCAAACACCAAGGTGGTCCCTACATTGAAAAAGGTTGAGAACCACTAATTTAGAATTGGCTGGACTGGAAGGGCCAACTTTGCCTTGCAGGTCTGTGGCCCATTTTTATGCATCATTGATAATCAATGAGTCTTTGGAGTACTGGAGTAGTCCCTTCAGCATTTAAATGTGCAGCAGTCTTACCACTGTTAAAAAAAACCTAACTTAGACCCGGATGCTCTATGTGACTATAGGCCTATCTCTAATCTGCCGTTTTTGTGGAAAATTCTGTAACGTACGTTGGCTTATCAATTAAGTAATCACCTATTGCAACAGGATCTTTATGACCCTCTTCATTCAGGATTTAGACCTTTACGCAATACAGAAACAGCTTTTGTAAAGGTGGTAAATGATCTGTTTATGGTTGCAGATTCTACAGCATTATCCGTCTTGGTCCTCTTGGACTTTAGTGCTGCATTTGACACTGTTAATCATGAAATACTTATCTGGAGACCTTTGTGGACATCTCTGGCACTGTTTTGTGCTGGTATAAGTCCTATCTGTCGGATAGGAAACAAGTTGTTTTGATGGGAGTGTGTGGCAAAGTGCCCACCCCTTTATATTTATTCATGTATGTTTTGTATGTTATTATTATTATTATTGTTGTTGTAATTATTAGTATTGTAGTTTTATGCAGGCGGACAAAGCCGTCTGTCTTAGTTATTATTTTGAGATGATGGCGAAAAGCTGTGTGTTTGTTTATTGCGTTTAATTATTTAAAAACCCAGTGCAGCCGGTGACCATCTCCCAATTTAATTAATTGACTAATTGTTGCTAATCGGGAGATGGTCACCTGTATAAAAACGTGCAGCTTTTCTGCACTCGAGGAGAGAGAGTGTTCAGGGAGTAAGGAACGGGAGTTAAGGAGAGAAGAGAAAAGCGAAAACAACTGCTATTGTGCTGGAATCGCCAGCACAACATTTGTTAGCACAATTGTTTGTTTGTTTTGTTTGGCCAACGTGCCCTTTTGTTTCGGTCTTTTGTTCTGTTTAAATATTTTGTTTTGTTATTTAAATAAACGCGCTGAGTGCCGGTTGCGCTACAGTTTGCCCAGCACTTCTTTGTTTATGGTTTACTCTTTCCTGGTCTGTGACATCATTGCAACCACTCTGCCACAGGGTGTTATTTGTCCAATTCCAGTCCGGTTACCACAGGTGTCCCACAAAGTTCTATTCTGGGGCCCTTCTTATTTAATATTTATATGCTGCCATTTGGCCAGATAATTTGTCGCCATGGAGATAGTTTGCATTCTTATGCTGATGACACTCAGATTTACTTACAAACTAATCCTGACACAAAAACAACTACTTCTGTACTTTCAAACTGTTTTTAATGTATTTATTTATTTATTTATTTATTTAATTCAATGCTCAGTCACATAGTCTCTCATCCAGGACTTTTGAGGCCGCCCCTGCAACGGAGCTGGGGCAGGTGGATCTGGAAGGGCTCCCACGTCTGGATTTCCCACAGGTTGCAGTTGCCAAGAGGTAGACGTTAGACTCGTACCTCCCAGTGGTGTTGTGGTAGGGGCAGGGACCTTGTGCAGACGACTGGCATGCCACCGAGATCTGTCATGGAGATGATAGGTAGCTGGCCCCAACTGCTTCTCAATCCTAAATGGACTGGACCAGTGGAATTGCAGTTTGCAGCGGCGACGGTCATAACTGATACGCACCCAGTCAGATGCCTTCAGGGTTGGTCTCTGGATTCTGTGAGCCTGGGCAAAGTGTTGCTTCATTTGCTGCTCCTGAGCCTCCACATGAAGGCATAAAGATGAGGAGTTTTCTGGCTGACACTGAGGCGGTCCAATGGAAGCTGCAGCTCTCCCCCCCCCCCCCCCCCCATTAGCCTGTGGATGGTGGATGGCCTGGGTGGTGGTAGAGCTCAAAGGCAGCGCTTTTGGCCACTTGGAGTGGAGGTCGTAAATCACCAACAGGTAACAAGCATGAGCAGGAGCTCCATGTAATTCTCCGCAGATGTCGACCTGCAGATGCTCCCCGGCCACTCTACTGGGAACAAAGATGCTTGTGTTGGCTGGCTGGCCTTACCGCTAAGGAGGCACGCTGTGCAGTCCTTCACTAATAGCTCCACATTCTGGTCAAGGTTAGGCCACCAAACAGTATCCCTACAGCGTTGTTTGAGCTTTACAATGCCCAAGTGTCCTTCATGTGCCATGCGTAGTACCCGGGCTCTCAGTGTCTCCGGGATCAGCGTGCGATGGCCCCTTGCGATGCATACATCCTCCCAGCAGGACAGTTCGTCACAAACTCTGTAGAATGGGAGCAGCTTCCCGTCCACCCTAGGTGGCCATCCCTCTCTGATGTAAGCGTGGAGGAGTCCAAACAGCTCGTCGTCCTGTGATGCTTGCCGCAGCTCTGGTATGGAGACGACTGTCTTCAGTGGGCCTTGCAGCAGTTGCACAAAATCCTGATCCCCTGATTCAGCATGGTGACAGGCCGGAGTCCAGGCCCACGGTGTGTCCTTCAGCAGTTGACGATGTGGTGCAGTGGTGGAGGCATATTGTGGAAGGAAGCAGAGATAGTAGGTGTCCATGCCCAGGAAGGTCAGTAAACTGACTGAGGATCAGGAAGGTTCAGAATAGCCTCCACATGAGACAAGATCGGTGTGATGCCCTGACCGGAGAGATTGTACCCTACAAACTCAACCTCTGGAACCCGAAACACACATTTCTCCGCATTAACCCTATGCTGCCTACGGAAAATGTCCATATTTGTTTATGAATATGAACACTTTGTGTTTAATTGCTTGTAGCTTTTAAACTGTAAATGAGAAATTAAAACCCAATACACCTACAGAAAGGCATAAAGTAGATTGTGACTGGGTACTGCCCCGTCTTTATGATCATGGTTGGGACTGGCAGGGAGGGGGTTAAAATTCCTCCCTGCCAGAAAAACATGTGAGAATGTGGCTGGAGCCCTAATTGACTAATCAGTAATTATTGAATAATTGGGCTCCAGCCACAGGGAATAAAAGCCAGGGGAGAGGCCCTGGCTAGGAGAGAGAGTAGGAGAAAGAGAGTTCCAGAAGCAAGAGTGTGTTTGTATGTGGTGTTTTTCTGTTCCAGTGAAGGCAAGGCCCAGCCTGGAAACTTTATTTTGTAAGTTTTTGTTTTGTGTTTGTATTTTGTGTTTGAAATCTTTTTGTTTGGCCCTTGTGCCTATTTATTTGATTATTTTTGTTTATTAAAAACTTTATTTTTGAACTTTAAAACTGTCTCTGAGTCTCAAACCTCGGTCCATCCTGTCACATTTGGTGTCAGAAGTGGGATAGCGCCACCTGGAGGCTCAGAGCAGTAATTTTTTTTTTTTTTTGAAAATGGGGAAGAGCAGACAGCGGCAAAGGCAGGAGAAGCAGCAGCCGAAGAAATGTAGGCTGCTGCAACAACAGCCACCCCAGCTGGAGGACCCAGCCAGTCTTTTCCCCTGGTGCTCTTGGTGCGGGAAGGTGGATCACCGGTGGAGGTCCTGTCCAGATGGGCTACCAGCTGACTGGTGTGGGTACTGTGAAGTGGATGGCCACAACTGGGCAGGATGCCCCCACAATCGGGACCAGGAGCAGCTGCAAACCCCGTCCTCGGCAGCCACCCCACCACTTCCTACATCACCGCCTTCACCACCATCCCAGGAAATATGGGACTGGTTGATGCACCCTGAGGCGGACCTCTTCCACGACCTCCCCATAGTTATCAACACGCTGTGGCGTAGAGATGGGGGGAGGTGGGAAAAGTGGGAGGAACAGCATCACCCGACGTCCTTCGCAGAGCTGGCCCTGATGGTCGTTAATTACCTGGCGGTAGATATGGGAGACGCCCCAATCATTCCAATAAAGAAGGTGGAGCTGTCGTCCCGAGAGCCAGAGAGGGGTGAGCCATCGTCCCGAGAGCCAGAGAGGGGTGAGCTGTCGTCCCGAGAGCCAGAGAGGGGTGAGCTGTCGTCCCGAGAGCCAGAGAGGGGTGAGCTGTCGTCCCGAGAGCCAGAGAGGGGTGAGCTGTCGTCCCGAGAGCCAGAGAGGGGTGAGCTGTCGTCCCGAGAGCCAGAGAGGGGTGAGCTGTCGTCCCGAGAGCCAGAGAGGGGTGAGCTGTCGTCCCGAGAGCCAGAGAGGGGTGAGCTGTCGTCCCGAGAGCCAGAGAGGGGTGAGCTGTCGTCCCGAGAGCCAGAGAGGGGTGAGCTGTCGTCCCGAGAGCCAGAGAGGGGTGAGCTGTCGTCCCGAGAGCCAGAGAGGGGTGAGTTGTCGTCCCGAGAGCCAGAGAGGGGTGAGCCGCCGTCCCGAGAGCCAGAAGGGGAGGAGCCGCCGTCCCGAGAGCCAGAAGGGGAGGAGCTGCCGTCCCGAGAGCCAGAAGGGGAGGAGCTGCCGTCCCGAGAGCCAGAGAGGGGAGAGCCGTCGTCCCGAGAGCCAGAAGGGGAGGAGCCGCCGTCCCGAGAGCCAGAAGGGGAGGAGCTGCCGTCCCGAGAGCCAGAATGGGGGCCGCTGCCGTCGCCCAGGGAGGGGGAGCCGTCGCCCAGAGAGGGGGAGCCCGAACGTCCACAGCCCGAGAGGGAGGAGCCCGAACGTCCACAGCCCGAGAGGGAGGAGCCCGAACGTCCACAGCCCGAGAGGGAGGAGCCCGAACGTCCACGGCCCGAGAGGGAGGAGCCCGAACGTCCACGGCCCGAGAGGGAGGAGCCCGAACGTCCACGGCCCGAGAGGGAGGAGCCCGAACGTCCACAGCCCGAGAGGGAGGAGCCCGAACGTCCACAGCCCGAGAGGGAGGAGCCCGAACGTCCACAGCCCGAGAGGGAGGAGCCCGAACGTCCACAGCCCGAGGGGGAGGAGCCCGAGAGGGAGGAGTCGGTGCGTCCACGGCCCGAGAGGGAGGAGTCGGTGCGTCCACGGCCCGAGAGGGAGGAGTCGGTGCGTCCACGGCCCGAGCGGGAGGAGTCGGTGCGTCCACGGCCCGAGAAGGGGAAGCCCACAGGCCTAGGGCTGAAGGGACCTGTAGAGGGAGACGAGCTGCTGTTCCCGCCTCCGCCAGCAGAGGGAGACGAGCTGCCGTTCCCGCCTCCGCCAGCAGAGGGAGACGAGCTGCCGTTCCCGCCTCCGCCAGCAGAGGGAGACGAGCTGCCGTTCCCGCCTCCGCCAGCAGAGGGAGACGAGCTGCCGTTCCCGCCTCCGCCGGCAGAGGGAGACGAGCTGCCGTTCCCGCCTCCGCCGGCAGAGGGAGAGGAGCTGCCGTTCCCGCCTCCGCCAGCAGAGGGAGACGGGCCGCCGTTCCCGCCTCCGCCAGCAGAGGGAGACGAGCCGCCGTTCCCGCCTCCGCCAGCAGAGGGAGACGAGCCGCCGTTCCCGCCTCCGCCACCAGAGGGAGCCGGGCCGCCGTTCCCGCCTCCGCCACCAGAGGGAGCCGGGCCGCCGTTCCCGCCTCCGCCACCAGAGGGAGCCGGGCCGCCGTTCCCGCCTCCGCCACCAGAGGGAGCCGGGCCGCCGTTCCCGTCTCCGCCAGCAGAGGGAGCCGGGCCGCCGTTCCCGTCTCCGCCAGCAGAGGGAGCCGGGCCGCCGTTCCCGTCTCCGCCAGCAGAGGGAGCCGGGCCGCCGTTCCCGTCTCCGCCAGCAGAGGGAGCCGGGCCGCCGTTCCCGTCTCCGCCAGCAGAGGGAGCCGGGCCGCCGTTCCCGTCTCCGCCTCCCGAGGGTCCGCTGCTGCTGCCGTCGCCTCCCGAGGGTCCGCTGCTGCTGCCGTCGCCTCCCGAGGGTCCGCTGCTGCTGCCGTCGCCTCCCGAGGGTCCGCTGCTGCTGCCGTCGCTTGGGGTCTTCGGGGATCCTGCGTCGCCTGGGGTCGCTACACTGTGGCCGGAGCCCCACGGAGGGGAGTTGCTGACCATGAAGAGGGAGAGGGAGGTCAGGAGACCAGCTCCCCCAGCTGCACTTTCGCGGCAAGATGGTGTGTGGCCGGAGCCCCGGAAGAGGGAGCTGCCGGCCACGAAGAATTGGGTGGTGCCGGACGTCCCACCATGGCCACCCCCATGGACACTGTGCTTCCCCCTCTTCCGGGACTGAGACTGAGGGGGGAGGTGGCCATTTAGGCCATGTTGTGCTTGGCACAAGGGGGGGGATATGTGACTGGGTACTGCCCCGTCTTTATGATCATGGTTGGGACTGGCAGGGAGGGGGTTAAAATTCCTCCCTGCCAGAAAAACATGTGAGAATGTGGCTGGAGCCCTAATTGACTAATCAGTAATTATTGAATAATTGGGCTCCAGCCACAGGGAATAAAAGCCAGGGGAGAGGCCCTGGCTAGGAGAGAGAGTAGGAGAAAGAGAGTTCCAGAAGCAAGAGTGTGTTTGTATGTGGTGTTTTTCTGTTCCAGTGAAGGCAAGGCCCAGCCTGGAAACTTTATTTTGTAAGTTTTTGTTTTGTGTTTGTATTTTGTGTTTGAAATCTTTTTGTTTGGCCCTTGTGCCTATTTATTTGATTATTTTTGTTTATTAAAAACTTTATTTTTGAACTTTAAAACTGTCTCTGAGTCTCAAACCTCGGTCCATCCTGTCACATAGATATTTTCAGTAATGTGGTTTATTTATTTTTTTTCCATATGAGCTACTCATCATATTTTTTCTTTGAAAAAAAAATGTACAAATATTTTAAAAAATGGTAAATTTCAACCTTTTTCCAAGTATTCCATAAAAATAGAGTATATGGTAGCTGCACAATCTCAAGGATTTCAAATCTGAAATCAGAATTGAATTATCTTTTACAGTTGCAGAGCTAGATAAGGTTTTATAATACCACATATTTAATGGCAAATGTAAAATATTAATAAAACCATTTTAAAAACTGCCAATTTCAACCTCTTTCCAAGGTCCATATAAAAAAACCTAGAGGATATTTTGGCTTCACAATTTCTCAAGGATTTCAAATCTGCAATCAGAATTGAAATATCTTGAACAGTTTCAGAGCTAGATAAGGTTTTATAATGTATGTAATTTTAGAAAACTCAACCCCCAAAATGGCAGATCTTAAATATTAATAAATAATTTTATAAACTGCAAATTTCAACCTCTTTCCAAGTTTCATAGAAAAAAAACAAGGATTTCAAATCTGCAATCAGAATTGAAATATCTTGAACAGTTGAGCAGAGCTAGATACAGTTTTATAATGTATGGAATTTTAGGAAAGAAAAAAAAAATCAACCTGTGAAATGGCAAATGCCAGCCAAGCCTAAGACTTGCCAAAAACTTATTGGAAACATTATTACCCTGTTTGAGATACAATTACATTTAAGTATAAAAATTAAGAAACAACACACAAGATATTAAGTAAAAAAAATATTTTATTTATTTATTTAATAGATGCAAATTACAAGGTAAAATAAACGTAGACAAAACAGATGCTGAAACTGCTTGTCTCCATCCATCTTCTGGCTTACATACACCTACACAAAACATTAAAATACCAATTCATAATAATAAACAATTCTCCATCTTTTTTTCACACACAGAAAAATTAAACTGACAACAAAATAAAATAAAAAAGTAAACTAATAATAAAATACATGGCTGATTAATAATGCCTCACTGTCAATAACTACAACTAAATAATGCCTCACTGTTCTTTGCACAAACAAAATAAAATATTCATGGCTAAATAATACAAAAATAAAGTATATCATAGAGGCTAAGTCATGCCTCTCTCTCTTCTTTACACACATATACACAAAGTAAAAAAATAAAAACCCTAATAAAATACAAAATAATTATATTTTATTTTTGTTATATGCTGGTACAGTAGTTACTCTTGTTTGGATCTTACAAAGTTAGCTCTGCCTAGCAAGCACACACATACACATACAGACAGACATGACGCAGCGATTATTATTATTATTTTTTTTAAACCCAACAAATATAAAGTTTTAAAAACAAAATAAGGAACAAAAAACAATACGACTAATTATTTTAAGTATTACCTTTTAGATTATGTGCTGATATCAGTCCTGGAATTGTAGAATTGTAGATAAAGAACTCCGAGTCCGCTGTCCACTCAGTCGTAATGGCACTGGCAGTGAGACTCGTCTTCAAACTCAAAATAATATATGCCACACCCATCCTAGCTTTAAACCAATGGTATAATGATACAACCCGTGGTCATGGCAATGACCCAAACACAAAAAAAACAAGATAACTGGTTGGACAGCTGAGAAATGGCCTTTTTGTCATCATGAATTTTTCAATGAAATTAGAGCGCGTCGGCTAGAAAGGGTTAAGCGTGACATGATGCAGGGCATCATGCTGAGACTGGGTAGCACCGTGCACCACAATGTCATCCAGGTAGATGGAGACACCCGGGATGCCCGCCAACAGGAGCGTCATAATTTTTTGGAAGCAGCTGGGTGGAGATCAGAGACCGAAAGGCATGCGTTTGTACCGAAAGACCCCCATCTGGGTGACGAACGCTGTGGGGTCCCTGCTGGTGGGTGCCAGGGGTACCTGGAGATAGCCTTGGCGCAGGTCAAGTTTGCTGAAGACTGTATATCCGTAGAAATGGGTAGTGAGCTCCTCAGCCGTTGGCAGTGGGTATTTGTCTGACACAATGGCCTTGTTAACAGCACGCAGGTCCACACACAATCGCAGCTCCCCATTCTTCTTGCTTGCAATCACTAAATTGGAAACCCAGGGCGACGCATTGATGGGCTCAATAATGTCCGCATCCAAAAGACGTTGCAGCTCCTGGGAGACCTGGTCACTGAGGGAGAGCGGGACACGCCGCAAGGGCTGAATGATGGGGGAGAGCGATGTATCGACTGTAGGCTGGTGTACAACTTCAGTGAGACAGCTGAGTCCCTCAAACAGAGCTGGATATTGATGAGACCAAGGAGCTGAGACATGAAAAACATCCAAACTGGCCGAGTCAGCGAGCTTAAAATCCAGAGCCTGAAACAAATCTAGTCCCATCTGGTTGGCACCAGCAGCTGAGACGTAGAAGAGGGCAGAGGGTGCGACATGCGTCTTGTAACGCACTGGCAGACAGACAGTCCCTATAACAGTGATGGGAGTGTGGCCATACCCAGAGAGTGAGAAGGTAGGTTTCTGCAGTGGCACATGAGAAAAAAATCTCTCATAAGTGGACTTGTTCAGCAGTGACACTACAGTGCATGTGTCACCCAGCAGTGGAAGCAGGACATCACCCACATAGCACCCACATTGTTTGAACACTGTTGATTTCTGCAGCACGGAATTAATAGAAACAGGCGCAGGGCGTTCTGAGCCAGGCGGTGGAGAAGGCGGTGGAGCCTGCCCTGAGCGGCACCAGCAGGCAAAATGGTTGGGTTTGTTGCATTTCCTACAACGCTGACCCTGTGCTGGTCAAGAGACAGCACGAGTTTCATGTCTGGTAGAGCCACAGTTTGTATAGCGCCTCGCGGTAGGAGTGTTGTGAACTTTTTGAACTGGAACCTGGGCTGGAATGTCTGACAGTGGGGCATTCTCCGTACTGGTTAGTTTACGCGCACCCTCCACTTGTTTCCCAAAAGTGAGTGCTTTTTCCAATGTTAAATCATACGATTCTAACAGCAGTCTTTCTATCAACTGTGCAGGATGTTTTTTCAATCAGCTGATCTCAAATAAGTTTGTCTTGCAGAGTCCTGAATTTACAGTGTTTAACGAGCTCCCGCAATGACAACACAAACTGCAATACAGACTCACCCTGTCTCTGAGCTCTCTGCTGAAACTGGAAGCGATGCATGCTGATACTCTGAAGTGTAGCGCGAGCGCTGCGATAGCTGCTTCAAAGCTGTCATCTGTGGGCAGCAGAGTAGAGAAGTCCTTCTGTGCCCAGACAATGCAGTAGGATGGCCCGCTTCCTGGGGGCCGCCACATCATGAAGATCCAGCACCAGCAAGTACATGTTAAAGGAGTCAATCCAGCTGCTCCACGGGACAGACAGCTTGCCAGGGTCCGGCAGAAACGGAGCGGGCGGGGGCAAGGTAAATTCAGCCATCCTTGTCGCCAAAATGTAATATAATCACAGGGCAAGATTGAGTAATTCAAGACTGAATTTTTATTGTTTAACACTCAGACCAACATATCTGTTCACTCATTGATGACTGTCGTAAACCCGTGCTGTCTGTTTACGATAACTATTACGACAGTTCTCAAAGTGATAGCAAACTAAAAATGTGAAACTAAACATAACACCCCCTATGACCCTTATTAGTACCCCCAGGGGTACGCGTACCCCCAGTTGAAAACCCCTGGCTTACAGGATTACATTTTTAGGTGCTTTGCCAAACAGGCAAACAAACATTTCTACATATTGTGGCGACGGCAGACAAAAGAAACACACCAAAGGCAGTTGTGGGGCCAAAATAGCGGTAACAACAACCGCTGTTCATTTCTTCCTTGAAAAATGGACGCTCTGAGAAATGGGATGGGGGGGCTGTTAGTAAAACCTGGAATGCAACTGGAATTGCAATTGTGCAACACGAGTCTCACTGACACTGCTAGGTCATATTAAAACCTGCATACTGAGGGGGGCGGGTAGTTCCTGGTAAGTGACGCATTTGTGAACTTCACAGAGTCTTCTGGGAATTGAATTGTAGTTCAGCTATGTAATGTCCATTGCGGTAATGTCATAGCGCTGTTATGGGCAGTCGCTGTAATGGCCGGCGCAGTAATGGTCCTCACGGGGATGTCGGCGCGTTATTGGTCTTGTGTGCTATGTTTTAATATGTATAGTTTATGTGATTATTTATGATTATGTGTTAGTGTGTTTTTAGATTGTAAAGCACTTTGAGATGTACTGCATAAATTGTGCTATATAAAAAAAAAAGATTATTATTATTATTATTATTATTATTATTATTATTATTATTATTATTATTATTATTATTATACAGTATATTTCTGATTCACTCAAGTTGTGGGGGTTGTCCTGAGGTACTGAAACAATGTTAGGACTATGAATAAACCAATATTTCTATAGTGTGATATGTTTATTTGCATCTCAGGCTTGCAGTAAAGGAGGAAATGCCAGCCAGAATTTCAGATGAGTTGTTGTGACATCTACCAGAAATAGTGTCGTTTGTAAATAAAAAATGAAATTAAACAATACCACAAAAACAATGAATTTGCTTAGTAAAAAATATTTAATTGTTTCATTATATATTGTGGCAAGGTGGGGATGTCTGGTCACCGTGTGGGACTTTCAGACTGTCTTCTAGGGTAAAAAAATTCTCAAAAAACCCACAGTTCAGGTGAAACAGGGCAGTGCCTGTGTGTTTATTTTCATTTCCAAAAAAAAAATAAAAACAAATGAGCAAACAAAAGCCTAACTCCTTCTAGGAGTACTAACTAAACTTTTTAATCCTTAACTGTGAGCTGGACAGCTAAGCTGTTTACCGGGGTTTTTAAACACAAACTTCTTGTATTAAATACCTTTTCTAGGTTTTGTCCTACAGGATTCCTCCTCTCGGGTCTTATCCCTACCACAGCCACCAGAACAACCCTTTTCATCTGCTTATATTCCTGCCTGCTAACGATAGGTTACGGATGCAACCCCGGTTCCCTGAAAGAGAAAATAACCATCAAGTATGGGATATTGCCATCAGGCAGTAGGGATTGGCTGAGCTTTATAGCAAAGCTCTTTTGCTCTTCAGGCCGTGAAGGCATCCGCAACCTATCGTTCCCTTTCAAGTCGAAAATAACCATCAAGTATGGGAACAGTCTACCCAAGCCGTCGCGAGGGAGGATTCTCAGCAGTAGGACAGACTTACGTCATAACGCAATTGCGTAGGCAACACATCTACGCATATGCGGAACCGCGCCTCAGCGTCTATGCTCGCAATGACACCTGTCCTAAGGTGGAATAATCAACACCATATCGTGACAATACTCAATATGACCGCCAACTAGGGCGTCATAGAGTGTAACACGGATGCTCCAAATGACTGAGCAGAGGATTCCAGTACATTTAAACGGTAGAACCTCATAAAAGTATGCGGTGTAGCCCAACTGGTTGCAGCGCAAATGTCAGACACTGGCACCCCTCTAAAGAGGGCCCAGGATGTTGCCATACCCCAAGTGGAATGTGCCTTCAACTGCCCTGGTGGCGGAAGGCCTGCAGATTCATATGCCAATTTAATAGCATCCACTATCCAATGGGAAAGGCGTTGTTTAGACAACGGCTGACCCAAAGTCCTAGAACCATGGCATATGAACAACTGTTCTGGTTGCCTCACAGTCGTTGTACGGTCAATATAACACCTCAATGCCCGCACGGGGCAGAGCATGTGTAACCGTTCTTCCTCTGGGGAAGAAAAAGGAGGAAATGAGACAGGGATATGACCTTGGGTAAAAAGGCCGGATTTGGACGCATGGAGACCTTAGAAATGAGTACATGATGAATGCACTGATAGTGCATGTAACTCGCCCACGCATTTGGCTGATACCACTGATAGCAAAAACGCGTTTTTTATAGACACAAGCTTCATATCCACACTGTGGAGAGGCTCGAACGGTGCCTTGGTAAGGGCTTCTAACACCACGTCAAGGCTCCATGACGGTAAACTGGTCATCCTTGGAGGCCGCAAGCGTCTTGCGCCTTTCAGGAACTGAGATGCCAGAAAATGGCAACCTGGTGACAAACCGTCAATGCGTACATAGCAAGCCGATATGGCGGCTAAATACACTTTACGTGTAGAGGGAGATTTCCCCTCATCTAACATTTTCTGCAGAAACTGCAATATAACCGTCATAGGGCAGGATATTGGGTCATGGCCCTCAGCCAGACACCAATCTTGAAACAACTGCCACTTGTACGTATATTGCTACCTAGTAGAGGGCGCCCTGGTGCTCTGAATGGTCGAAATCACCGCCGTTGAAAGCCCTAAGGCTGACAGGCGCTCCCGCTCAGGGGCCAAGCCCATAGCTGCATGAGCTTGGGGTTCGGGTGCCAAAGCCCTCCTTGGGCCTGGGACAATAAGTCCGCTCGCAGGGGAAGCTCCCTCGGGCTACCGTGCAGCAACTGCACCAGGCTCAGGAACCATATCCTCCGAGGCCACCGAGGAGCGATCAGAATCACTGTCGCTTGCTCCACCCTGACCTTCTCTAAGAAGGCGGCGAGCACGGGAATTAGTGGGAACGCATATAGGAGCCCTGGCGGCCATTCGTGAGCTAGTGCATCGACTCCCAGGGGGCTGTCGAGGTCCTTCACCGAGAACCATAGGGGGCAGTGCGTGGTCTCTCGCGAAGCGAAGAGATCTACTTGCGCTATGCCAAACCATTCCCAAACGCGCTCTACCACCTGAGGGTGAAGATGCCATTCGCCCGCAAGAGGGCCTCCTCTGGATAGGAGATCCGCTGCGTAACTGACTCTGCCCGGTAGGTGAACTGCACGCAGAGAGGTTAAACGCGGTTGTGCCCATAGCAACATCCGTGTTACCATCCGGTGAAGGCCGGGGGACCGTAGGCTGCCCTGACGGTTGATATACGCCACAACTGTGGTGTTGTCTGACCGCACTAACACGTGCTTGCCTAGAAGCACTGGCAAGAAGTGCCGGAAGGCGAGGTCCTCCGCTCTGAGTTCCAGAGCATTGATGTGGGCTGACCTCCAGGGTCCTGACCACACTCCACGGGTCCCTGACCCGATCCAGACTGCTCCCCAACCTTGGTTGGAAGTGTTGTTCGTGATAACCTCCCTTCGGAAGATGGGACCCAAGCGTACGCCCTGGCGGATGTTCGACGGTACTTTCCACCAGCGCAGTGCTTCCCAGCAGGTTCGGGATACCCTCAACCTGTGGGGCTTGTCTCTCCGCGGATGCAGGCTGAAGGCATTGAACCAGGCCTGCATAGGTCTCTGGTGTAGTAAGCCCAAAGGAAGGGCTTGCGAAACGGCAGCCATCAACCCCAGCATGCGCTGACACAGCTCCATGCTGACTGTTTCTCTCAACCTGAATAGGGAGAGACATCGCTCTATCGAAGCAACTCTTTGTGTCAACAGGGTCGCTTCCATGGACACTGAGTCCAGATGTAGATCCAAGAATTCAGTCTGTTGGCTTGGCACGAGGCGGCTCTTTTCTGAATTGACCTTCAGACCTAGCCGCTGAAGATGATCTGTTAACCATCATATGCTGTGCCGCCTGCTCCCTCGACTGCGCGCAGACGAGCCAGTCATCCAGATAATTCAGCAGTCGGATACCTAGGGCCCGCAAAGGGGCTAGGATAGCATCCATACATTTCGAAAAGGTTCGAGGAGCTAGTGACAGGCCGAATGGAAGGACACAAAACTCGTATACCCTGCTCTGAAATGCGAACCGCAGATACTTCCTGTGACCCGGGCAGATGGGAACGTGAAAGTACTAATCTGTCAGGTCCACGGCGGTGAACCAGTCGCCTTGTCGGACAGACTGGATGATGTGCCTGTGCGTAAGCATCCTGAACGATAACACCCGCAGGTATTTGTTCAGTAGCCGCAGATCTAAAATAGGACGGAGCCCGCCGTCCTTCTTGGGCACCAGGAAGTATTTGGAATAGAACCCCTGGTCGGTCAGAGCAGGGTCTACTTGTTGGATGGCACGCTTCCTGAGCAATGCCTGTATTTCCACATTCAGAGCTGAGGACTGAACCGAGCCCTTCACTGCAGTTACCACCACTCCCCGGAAGGGGGGGGGGGGGTTAACCGGAACTGAAGGGTGTACCCGGTGAATATAGTTTTGTGCACCCAGATGTCGTCGGTGCAATGTTGCCAGAACTGGAGCTGTGGGACAGTGTAGGGTTGGGTTGACAGCTGCCTGGAATTTTCAGGACTGTTTCGGCTGCGCTCGTTCTCGAGGGGCCTGGCCAGAGCCACGAGGACGTGGTCTGCCACCTCCTCTAGGGCACCACCCTCCGCTGTGCGGTCTCGCAAACGCGGGTTGGCTGCGTGCTGATGCACCAGAATAGGCGATTTTATTGCCCCGTGGTTGCGCCTGCTGCTGTGGTGGTGCCCTGCGCCACTGGCGCTCCTGTGGCCGCCTTGGCTGGAAAGGTTTGTTTGGCCACATCTTTGCCAACTGCTGTGATGCCTCACGCACCTTGACAGAGCGTTGCAGCATCTCCTCTACCGCTGGCCAAACGTGATAGTGGAGCATCCAGCAATGGGACCTTATCAGGCTCCTGTACCCTCGCCTGTGAGAGCCAGAGCTGCCTTCTTGACACCACAAGAGAAGCGATGCTCCTGCCCTGCGCTCGTGCATTCAATTGAGCTGAGCAACACCAACAGCTGAGCAATTGTGCCCAGTTCGGTCCTAAGGGCAACGGAGGGGCACTCAGGCAGATCCCGGATGAGCACCGCCTGGTAGACCGTCAGGAGGCTGGCCACGTTAGACAGCCTGACTGCCTCTGTAGCCGCGACGTACCCCTTTTTCAGGTGGGCCTCCGTAATCTTACATTGCCTGTTAGGGCACGAAGGGTCCTTAGTCAGCCCCGATAATGTTGGCGCCTTCTCCAACGCGGCGAACGCAGCGCCCACCGGTGGGAAGGACGCTAACCCAGCTTCGCTCACCCCTTGCATGGTGAGAAGGGGCGGAGGCCGGGGCCCCCCAGGTGGACTGCACCTCCTTAATAAAATCCGGGAATGCCGGTAGCATCCTGGACTGAAGGGGCTGGGCTGACGGCGACTCAAATAGGGAGTGTCGTGTTGGCTCTAACATGGGCCAGTCCACGCCCAAGTGACGGGTTGCCCTCTCCATCACTAACCACATAGGGTCATTAGTGTCCAGCATTTCAAGGTCGTCCTGCCCAGAGTGCTGGGATGCCACCTCGGCCTCTGTGCTTTCCTCCTCCAATAAGGGCTCTACGTCGGATGCGTCCCTTGAGACCGCATCGATGTCCCACACTTCCTGGGGTTGGCCGTGAGCCACTGGTGGAGGAGCCACCGGCTGATTAGCGATGGGCCCGGTTGTTTGTTCTGGAACCCGAGGCGCCACGTTCGCTAGGTTCATGAGGAGGGATTGCTGTCCCATCATGACCTCCATAAACTGTGACATTTTGGAGGTGAGCTCAGCCACTCCAAATCTGTCCTGATGTCATCTGCCCCGTCGAGGGGAGCGAGAGTGCCTTCTACGGCGAGGCGATCGAGATCTCGACCTGGACTCCCGACGGGGACGTGCCCCGCGAGAGGAGGGGCTGCGGGAACGTTCCCGAGCACGCCTGGCTGGGGACCTCTGACCCAGCTGTAAGCTGGGAGGATGGGCTCCTGGAGAGCTGCAACGTCACCGGCGGCATCATAACAGATGACGACGGGGCCAAGATAGTATGGGACGACCCCGAGGATGGAGAATGACCCCCAACCGCCCTCCTTGCTCTCTGGCGAAGGGTGCGTGTCTGGAACCCCGCACATAGATGGCAGTATGCCTTATCTGCCAAGACAGATGCGGCGTGCTCCGGCCCCAAACACGCTACGCAGTCATCGTGCGGATCGCTGGCAGGCAACTTGGCCTGGCAGGTCACTCATCGGTGAAAGCCCGACATAGTGCCTTGAAATTTGCAAGCACTGACGAGCAGCGGAGCAAAGCGTCGAGCACCGATGTGCGTGCGTCGAACGCCGAAGCGTCGAGTACCGGTGGTACGTGCGTCAAGCACCGAAGTGACTGGGGCACATTGATATGTGGGCACAGTACAGCTACCACGCGGTTGGTGGAACACACCGCAGAGGTAGTATGTGGGAGACTGCAGTGCAGGCTCCACACACGTGGTCTAGCCAAGGCAAGACCAGGGCTGCAGATACGCGTGCGGCCAAGGCCAACGCAACGCGCGTCCTTCACAAAATATATACACAATATATACAATTTTATTTACAAAAAACCCCAAAACACAACACTAATAATTATAAAATAATTATTAACACAGGAAAGACAGAGACCACGAGACAAACGCGATGCCGAAGCAAAGCGTGAAGGAAATATATAAGTGTAAAACAATTTATATAATCCTTAATGACAAAATAATAATCACTCCGAAGAGTATAACAGAAATAAACTCAGAGAAGGGGCAATAACCAGCTTCTCAAGCCTAAGCTTAGCGAGTACAATCAGTTACCAGCTCTATTACATACCGCTACCGAAACTGAAGACAAAAGAGGAAGAGAGTCTCTGCGCGTTGCGTATAGTAAGCTCCCAGGGGGGCGGGCTTACGTGGCAGCTCACGCAGAGGCCTATCGGCAGCTTTGCTGTAAAGCTCAGCCAATCCCTACTGCCTGACGGCACTATCCCATACTTGATGGTTATTTTCGACTTGAAAGGGAACTAACTGTTGCTAACTGCAACCAGGTGTACCTAATTAAATTGAGCCAGGTGATCCTAATCCTGGCTCCATGAAACACTGATACAATTAAACACAAACCAATTAAGCTTTTTATAGGGATTCTTAACACCCCTTATCATCATCTTGTCAACCTTCAGAGGATATAAACTACATGTGATTCTCGGACCCACATACCTCCCTCCTATCACACTAGGAGCAACCTGTAAAAAAAAGAGTGTGTGCAAGACTGTGTGATCCTCACTCTGTATTTCCTGTGACAAAACCACTCCTACACCAACTTCAGATTCATCTGTCTTTAGAACAAATTCTCTAGAAAGTCAGGGGTGATTAATACAGGTTGAATAGACAAGACCGTTTTCAGGGACTGAAAGGCCACTTCCGCCTCCTCTGTCCACTTTACCATTAGTGGTCCCCTCGCTTTGATCTCGCTTTTGTGCAGTACCGAACTTTTCTCTATTCACACCTAATTCATGGCCACGTTATCTCCATATTTGGGTCGTCAGATCCTATAGCCCTGCAGGACCCTGCCTTTCACCGTTCCCCACCATTACTGCAACGTGTGGTGTAATGTTCTCTTGTGAACCACCAAACAAGTCAGTAAAATGGAATACAACCCCTAGCTCCACACTCTCTGCCTCAATTTCAGCCTTTCTATTTTCAACGCCTGTGCCAATTGTGGTCTCTATTTCCCAAAGTTCCGAAAAATGAGGGTAGTCCTGCCCCAGTATGACCTTATACGGCAAATTAGTAACCACACCCACTCTACAGTTTACAGCCCCAGCAACTGTCTTAATACATATACATAAGCTGTAGGGTATACAGGTGATGCTGCTTTTATGGGACTGATCTAAACTGTTTGGCTCCACTCAATCTGCAGAAACCAATGTCATCATGCTCCCAGAATCAACTAAAGCTTGCATTTTATTCCCTTTTACTTCGACAGGAGATACATAATTATTGTTTATGAGAACCCCGGTTAACACTGTTACCATTGCATATGAACCTTCTGAGTCGCCCCTATTTCTTAAACTCAGATTGCATTGCAACGGCTCGTCACCCCCGGGACAGTTAGACGCTATATGACAGCAGTGTGGAGTAGTGGTTAGGGCTCTGGACTCTTGGCCGGAGGGTTGTGGGTTCACTCCCCAGTGGAGGACACTGCTGTTGTACCCTTGAGCAAGGTACTTTACCTAGATTGCTCCAGTAAAAACCCAACTGTATAAATGGGTAATTGTATGTAAAAATAATGTGATATCTGTATAATGTGAAATAATGTATAATGTGATATCTTGTAACAATTGTAAGTCGCCCTGGATAAGGGCGTCTGCTAAGAAATAAATAATAATAATAATAATGTCCAGGTTCATTACATCTGTAACAGGTTCTGTTTTCCCACCAACTCACACTTGGTCTCTCAGGCTGTTCTACATCAGCCCTTTGCCTCCCTTTCTTTACAAATCCAGAGTTCCCCAGTCCCTTCTCAGCCCCCGGCTGTTCTTCAGCAACTCCTGTCCCAGGAACAGTCTTTCCGGTTTTGGCGCTAGACCGGGCCTTCAGGATATGAGTTGCCTCTGGTTGTGTGAGTTGCAGTAGATCGTTAGTTGCC
This sequence comes from Acipenser ruthenus, assembly GCF_902713425.1. NCBI lineage: Eukaryota > Metazoa > Chordata > Actinopteri > Acipenseriformes > Acipenseridae > Acipenser > Acipenser ruthenus. The sequence continues at coordinate 41,864,654 of NC_081194.1, forward strand.
ACGTTGCGTTCCACAAGAGCAGTCCATTTATTAAGTGCGCGTCAGGCGCGTCATGTCCAATTTATTTTCACATGCGGTTCATTTTAGACTCGCTGTTTAAAAGTATTTTTTTTTCCACAGTCAAACGGGTTTAAAGGGCCCTGCATATCAACAAAGCACTCACTAGGCATCTCCAGCCCCGCCCCACCCTTTCATTCGCTATAGCTTTCACATATGCTAATAAATAAATAATAATAATAATAATAGTCGTACATACCGATCAATCATCTCCTGATCACTCGTTTTATCACCAAACTCCTCAATAATGATTTTTTTGACGATGTCGGACAGGGTCCGACAATGGACCGGATAGGAATAATTGCAATGTCGGACCGCAAAGGGTTAAGTCAGCTGGACCGCAAAGGGTTAAGTCAGCTGGATCACCTTGTCCGACCCATTGGCGCAGTCCCGGTGGCAGTGCTCTCAGGAACCGATCCATGACGACCCTTTCGGTGACCTGCACTGCAGTCAAAGTCTCCGGCTAAAGCCATTTTTGGGCAAGATGAATGAGCACTTTCTCAGGTTGATATGCCCAGCAGTGGAACTCGCAGCATGGTGGTCACTCTCAGAAGCGCTAAAATTTCAGCCTTTAGCTGGGTGTAGTCGGTCGCCTGGCTTGGTTCAAGGTTGAAGTACGCTTTTTGAGCCTCTCCGCACGAAAAAGGAGCAATTAACCCATCCCACTGGGCTTTTGGCCAGTCATAAGATTATGTTAGCAAGAATTCTTACTAAACTAAAGTTTGAAAGAAGAATGGGTAACAGTGCAAAAATAAAATGAATAATAATACTGTAGAAAATGCAGTGACTCCTTTTGCCATGTGAAACAGTGTAGTTCATACAAGAAAGCCAATGTTGTGGATTCCAGTATTAGAGTTTGGAGAAATATGGTTTGTGGAAGGTCCCAACTAATTAATTTGCTCTACTGTATTCTGAGTTAATTGGTTAACACTGGTGAAATATCGAGCTTGACAGCAAAGATTGTGGGAATGCAGTTACTGAACATGTTACCAATCACAATGACTTCCGTATGGCCAGTCTTTGGGGAGAATTGGTCATGTGCTTAGTGATGTCATTGCCCATGTCATTGATGATGTCATATGTGATGTCAAGTGTGACAGGAAACATACACATAAGAGTGCAGAGTTAAGGTTGCGTGGCTACCTTAACTTGCAATTTCCTAACCTTTTGGACATTTGCAAACAAACCTTAACTTACTTTAACTTAGTTTTTGCCATTGAATTTCCATAGTTTTGCAGAAGGTATCTTGGAAAATCAAACAACCAACAATAAGTATGTAAAGATTTTTTTTAAAAGCCAGGTTTATTGAGACAAAATCGAATGTTGTTAATCCCTACCCCTGAGGCTAGAGGAGGGGGGAAAGCAAAGACTGTCCCTGGAGTCCCCAGTAGTGGCTGCCCTGGTGGCTGGAGAGGTGGGAACAGCAAGGACTGTAACTGAGGCTGGAGAGGTGGGGACAGCAATGGCTGCCTTGGAGGCTGAAGAGGTGGGGACAGCAACGGCAGCCCTGGAGGCTACAGAGGTGGGGACAGCAAGGACTGTACCTGAGGCTGAGGACATGGAAGAAGCAATGGCTGTACGTTAGGCTGGAAAGGTGGGGAAAGCAATGGCTGTACCTGAGGCTGGAGAGGTGGGGACAGAAGTGGGCCCTGTAGGGTGCTGAAAGAGATCCTAAATAAAGCTTTGAACCTGGAAGCAGCGTGTTGTCTCCTTCTGTTCTGTACTGCGTGAAACGCTACTATATATATATATATATATACAGACGTGCTCAAATTTGTTGGTACCCTTACAGCTCATTGAAATAATGCTTCATTCCTCCTGAAAAGTGATGAAATTAAAAGCTATTTTATCATGTATACTTGTATGCCTTTGGTATGTCATAGAATAAAGCAAAGAAGCTGTGAAAAGAGATGAATTATTGCTTATTCTACAAAGATATTCTAAAATGGCCTGGACACATTTGTTGGTACCCCTTAGAAAAGATAATAAATAATTGGATTATAGTGATATTTCAAACTAATTAGTTTCTTTAATTAGTATCACACATGTCTCCAATCTTGTAATCAGTCATTCAGCCTATTTAAATGGAGAAAAGTAGTCACTGTGCTGTTTGGTATCATTGTGTGCACCACACTGAACATGGACCAGAGAAAGCAAAGGAGAGAGTTGTCTGAGGAGATCAGAAAGAAAATAATAGACAAGCATGGTAAAGGTAACGGCTACAAGACCATCTCCAAGCAGCTTGATGTTCCTGTGACAACAGTTGCAAATATTATTAAGAAGTTTAAGGTCCATGGAACTGTAGCCAACCTCCCTGGGCGCGGCCGCAAGAGGAAAATCGACCCCAGATTGAACAGAAGGACAGTGCGAATGGTAGAAAAAGAACCAAGGGTAACTGCCAAAGAGATACAAGCTGAACTCCAAGGTGAAGGTACGTCAGTTTCTGATCGCACCATCCATCGCTTTTTGAGCGAAAGTGGGCTCCATGGAAGAAGACCCAGGAGGACTCCACTTTTGAAAGAAAAACATAAAAAGCCAGACTGGAATTTGCTAAAATGCATATTGACAAGCCACAATCCTCCTGGGAGAATGTCCTTTGGACAGATGAGTCAAAACTGGAGCTTTTTGGCAAGTCACATCAGCTCTATGTTCACAGACGAAAAAATGAAGCTTTCAAAGAAAAGAACACCATACCTACAGTGAAACATGGAGGAGGCTTGGTTATGTTTTGGGGCTGCTTTGCTGCGCCTGGCACAGGGTGCCTTGAATCTGTGCAGGGCACAATGAAATCTCAAGACTATCAAGGCATTCTGGAGCGAAATGTACTGCCCAGTGTCAGAAAGCTCTGTCTCAGTCGCAGGTCATGGGTCCTCCAACAGGATAATGACCCAAAACACACAGTTAAAAGCACCCAAGAATGGATAAGAACAAAACATTGGACTATTCTGAAGTGGCCTTCTATGAGTCCTGATCTGAATCCTATCGAACATCTATGGAAAGAGCTGAAACTTGCAGTCTGGAGAAGGCACCCATCAAACCTGAGACAGCTGGAGCAGTTTGCTCAGGAAGAGTGGGCCAAACTACCTGTTAACAGGTGCAGAAGTCTCATTGAGAGCTACAGAAAACGTTTGATTGCAGTGATTGCCTCTAAAGGTTGTGCAACAAAATATTAGGTTAGCGGTCCCATCATTTTTGTCCATGCCATTTTCATTTGTTTTCTTATTTACAATATTATGTTGAATAAAAAATCAAAAGCAAAGTCTGATTTCTATTAAATATGAAACAAACATGATTTCCATTACACGAGAGTAGATGTTAAAACTTCATGCTGATTTGAACTCGGCTCTCGCCAAGATAAGCACCAACTAAGACGTAGCTTTACAGTAAACTAATGTGATCCATATGTGTCTCCCTCCATTTACGTTTCCTTCCATATGATGATGTAGATATCCTTCTGTCTGGTGTTAATGGCTGAAGTGTAATGCTGGCTCCAGGGATCAGCTTATTTTGCCTCCCTGGCGCATCAGCACACACAACGGCTGCGATGCTGGCTCCGGGGATCAACCAAAGTGCGGCCTCCCCAGCGCATCAGCATGACAACCGTCTGGATTGAGCTAAGTAGGGTACATTTCTGGGGTTTTCAAGTGGGCACCTTCCATCCTCAGTGTTTCGTCGACTAGCCCACGACACCTCAAGAGGGCTCGACGGTGATTCTGGCGTCCCAGCATCACCCCCCTCTGTCCCCCACTCAACTCAGCCCAGCTTACTTACCTGTCCCCAGCCAGAATCTTTCCGTCTCAACCACAGCCAGTTGCTGCTCCTCTCTGCTGCTTCAGATAAGTTCTTCACTGTGCGACTCAACTCTTGGCCACTGAATCCGACGTCTCTGAGAAACCGGGTTGTAGAGTGTGCCACAAATCCTCGACAACCCACTTCCACTGGGTAAACCCGAACTCTCCATCCTCGCTGTTCCGCTTCAGTGGCTAGTTGAGCATACCGCAGTTTCTTCCTCTCATACGCCTCATCTACAGCATCCTCCCATGGCACTGTTAACTCTACCAGGTGAACAAGGCGTGCTGATCCAGACCACAAGACAATATCTGGTCGAAGGTTAGTGGTGGCAATCTCAGGTGGAAAAATAAGCCGTTGACCAACATCTGCCAGCATATTCCAGTCTCTAGCAGCTTCCAGTTGTCCTGGGCGAGGATTGGTTTTAACACCTTTTCTTGGTGGTTGCTCTCCTGGGCGGAGGAATGTTGTCTTTTGTGTGTAATGTTTTGATGGAACAGGTGGCAACGTATTGGTCATGTTACGCTTGTCTTCCAATGCTAAGGCCAAACATCGCAGCACCTGGTCATGGCGCCAAGTAAACCGTCCTTGGCTAAGAGCCACCTTACATCCTGTCAAAATGTGCCTTAATGTTGCAGGTGATGAACACAAAGGACATGAGGGATCCTCTCCTACCCAGAGGTTTAGGTTCTGTGGTGATGGGAGAACATCATATGTTGACCTGATGAGGAAACTGATCCTGCTCTGTTCCATTGACCATAGGTCTTGCCAGCCAATCTTGCGTTGTTCCACACTCTTCCCATCTCATCCATTCTCCCTGCTTGGCCTGGGAAATGGCCTTTATACACCTCATCCTCTCCTCCTGCTTTTGCACCTCGTTGACTACCAGCTTCCTCCTTTGAGCTGGGGCCGCCTTGTGCCATGTAGGAGGAGTTGAACTGAAACCAAGACCCCCTCTTCCATGCTGAACTTGCCCCATGATATCACCAATTCGAAGGGCAGCCTTTGCATCTTCCACAGCTTTCTTTGCCGCCCACTTTCTTCCAGTTTTCAACACAGGTGCTGCCTGCCTTACGCATTTATCGCGTGACTCTACTAATGTCATTTCCAGTCTGACCTTGGCGCACTTAAACTCCTCGGTTAGAGCAGAGACTGGTAGCTGCAGTATTCCTTTACCATAAAGTCCCACTCTGCTGAGGCAGCGTGGAACTCCCAACCATTTCCTGATGTATGAACTGATTAAAGCTTCCAGCTTCTCTACTGTTGTCAAAGAAACCTCGTACACAGTCAGTGGCCACAGCAACCTCGGCAGTAGACCAAACTGAAAGCACCAGAGTTTTAGTTTACCTGGTAGAGCGCAGCTGTCTATGCTCTTCAACCCTTCCACTGCTTGTTTTCTAACTTCTCCCACACGAACTGTGTCCTTTAGATCCCCGTCGTACCATCTCCCAAGACTCTTCACTGGCTTCTCAGACACTGTTGGTATTGCCTCACCATTAATGAAGAATGTTTTATCTACTACTTTGCCTTTAATTATAGAGATGCTCCTTGATTTAGTGGGCTTGAATTGCATTCGTGCCCATTCAATGTTATTGGTTAATTTGCCCAATAATCGATTAGTGCAGGCTACTGTTGTAGTCATGGTTGTCATGTCATCCATGTATGCTCAAATTGGTGGTAGTCGCATTCCAGAAGCCAAGCGCTCTCCTCCTACTACCCATTTTGATGCCCTAATGATTACTTCCATTGCCATGGTAAAAGCCAGTGGAGAAATGGTGCATCCTGCCATTATTCCAACCTCTAGGCATTGCCATGTAGTGCTGAATTCTGAAGTTGAAAAACTGAATTGCAAATCTCCAAAATAGGCTTTCACTAAATTTGTTATTGTCATCGGTACACTGAAAAAATCAAATGCTGCCCAAAGTAGTTCATGTGGCACTGAACCATATGCATTAGCCAAATCCAGGAATGTCACATGGAGCTCCTTCCTCTCCTTTTTAGCTCATTGAATTTGTTGCCAGATCACATTGATGTGTTCTAAGCAACCTGGGAAACCTGGAATGCCCGCTTTTTGTATTGAAGTGTCAATGAAGCAGTTCTTTAATAGGTAAGCTGACAATCTCTGAGCAATAATGCTGAAGAAAATCTTGCCTTCTACGTTTAATAGGGAAATGGGACGAAACTGACTGATGCTTGTAGAATCTTTTTCTTTAGGTATAAAGACTCCACCTGCTCGGCGCCATGCTCTTGGTACAACCTGTTTTTCCCATGCCACTTTCATCAATTTCCACAGAATTCGTAGAACTCCTGAAGCACTCTTGTACACTTTGTACGGAACTCCATTAGGCCCTGGAGATGATGAAGCCCTTGCTTTTTTCACAGCTTGCTCTATTTCATTCCACTTAGGTGCACAGTCCTCCATTTGATATTCTGGTGGATTGATAGGTGGGATGTCTGATGGAACTGACATAGGCTCCTGCCTTTTTGAATCTGTATGTGTTTCCTCCAAATATCTCTCCAGCTCAACCTTAGATGCTTTTAGTGTGCCATTCTTCTCACTGGTGAATAACTTCTTTACAAATTTGAATGGGTCTTTATAAAAGTTCGCTCTCGCACGCTCCTTCTTTTTGTAGCGTTTCCGTAGGCACTCAGCTCTGCGCAATGTTGCAAGCTTATCTTTTATGACCCTTTGTAAGAGATTGAGTCCCTCCTTCTGACTTTGTTCTGCTCTTCTCCATTGGTTCCTCAGCTGTCTCCTTTCTCTAACTAAGCGTTCAATCTCCTGCTGCCGTCTAGACTTTCCAGGAATAGTTTGTACTTTTTCCTTCCTTTTTTCAACTCCAAACCTCTCACTTCCATATGCGTAGATGATGTCCCCAAATTTATCCAGCTTCTTTTCAACTGTTCCACTTAATCTTTCCAATGCAACGCAGAGATCTGTGTTTACTGTGTCCCATGCAGTTTTCTCACAAGCTCTTGGCCATTTAACTCCAGGCTTGTGCCCGTTGAGGTTCTTTTCTCTCTTATGCTGGTTTGTCTGACCGGGTTCACAAGGATCATTAGGTTCATCACTAACTGTGTCCATGCAAGTCCTCCTCACATCTATGACAGGGGTGCTGATATCCTGCGAACTGTGGTTTGCTTCCTGTCGCTGGATTTCATTCGACTGACTTGACTGACTTTGTAAGAAGTACTGATCAATGCGAGGCCCTTGTCCCTTCTCCCTCAAGCATTTCATTCTCCCTTGATGAATCTTCAAACCCCTGACCGTTGTCGCCTTGCTCCAGCCGCAGACACAAACCTGGAGTTCCATGTCTTTGTTAACTGCAGATCTTGAACTAGTCTTTTGTGAAGTACTCTCCATACTCATATCCGTTTCCGTTCCTAAGTCGTTAACCGTGTTGTCCAACGTTGAGTCATCTTCCGCCCCCGCTCTCGCAGACTCTAGGGGTATTTTTCTCTTTAATTTCTTAGAAGCCTTGGGCGGGTGTCTCCAGCATCCTGTAAACACAGAGCTGGATACTGCCGACAAGGGTAGCTAACCCTTACCAGCCCCAATGGGGTCTCTTTCCTCCTGTCAGCTGTCTCTCCAGGCTGTCACAAGGTCTTTCCCTTGTTGCCAGCTGCACTATTCACAGCAGTCACTGGACGTATCCAGATCTTCATGATTTCCATTACACGAGAGTAGATGTTAAAACTTCATGCTGATTTGAACTCGGCTCTCGCCAAGATAAGGTTAGCGGTCCCATCATTTTTGTCCATGCCATTTTCATTTGTTTTCTTATTTACAATATTATGTTGAATAAAAAATCAAAAGCAAAGTCTGATTTCTATTAAATATGAAACAAACAATGGTGAATGCCAATTACTTTTGTCAGTTTCAAGTTATTTCAGAGAAAATTGTGCATTCTTTGTTTTTTGTGGAGGGGTACCAACAAATTTGAGCACGTCTGTATATATATATATATATATATATATATATATATATATATATATATATATATATATATTAGACAGTTAAGTAATCCTAATTTCACCATATCTATATATGTTTTCTTAGATCCAATTCCTACTAGATTCCTAAAGTTGTTTTGGTGCAATGACGTTCTTGCTATAATAAATAATCTCTGTCCAGCTGTCTTCAAAACTGTTTTGGTTAAGCCAATACTCATAAAATGTAACTCAGATTGTACTGAGTGGTTGAGTAATTTTAGACCCATTTCTAACTTGCTACCCTTAGCTATGGTTCTTGAAAAGGTAATAGTCAAACAACTCAATTGATTTATGGATAGTGGCAATGTCCTTGAAAAGTTTCAGCTGAGGTTTAGATCTGCTCATAGTACAGAGACTGCACAGAGTGGTGAATGACTTACTGATGACTGCAGACTCTGCATCCATTTTGGTTCGTTTAGACCTAAGTGCTGCATTTAACCCTTTGAGTAGTACGAACGTACCGGTACGTTCACTGCTCTCTGGTCCCCAAGGAGTACGAACGTATCGGTACGTTCTGCAACTTTAAACTTGAATTACTGAGCCTACAAAACTTCTGATAACAAGATATTGCAACACTAGGTTTCTGTAACACCTTTTATTGGTCTCTTCCTCCCTCTGCTAGATATTGACTGAATTACATACAATAAACCATCACAAAAATGACTGCGATGTCTGTAAACTGGCGAAAATTGCTCAGCGAGAAAGAAGTATTAGAAATAATACTTAATTCAGATTCCGATTTAAATACAAATACAAATACATACAATTCTTCCACTGAATCGGATGTCAGTGAGTGTGTCAGTGAAGACGTAAGTGAAGAATATTTACCATCAACATCAAGCGAAAGCAAAGAGGCGGCGCCAAGCCGTTGCTCCATGCTTCAAGGAGTATCATACTGAAGCATTAGACACTCTCACTCCCTCCACCCCCACAACCTGTTTACCCGGATATGATTTATTCGTGTCTCTCTCTCTCTTTCTCGCTCGCTCTCTCCCTCTAGTTCAGCCTTTTTTGTTAGGACGTGTTGTTGTGTTTGTTCCACCCCGTTGTTTATTGTTTATTATCTACCTGTTATTTTTTAGTTAAAACCTTTCTCTATGACAAAATAAAACATTATATTTATTTGTTTTATTTATTTACAGTAAAAATTATTTGTCTGTATTTTGTCAGTGTTTATTACATACATACAAACATATAGCTTTCAGCTTGTTTGTAAGCTGTATTCGTAATAATCAAGCTCATGCAGTAGACAGAAAAAAAAAACTCACTCCTGTAGGACCGGCAGTGCATTTTAGAACTCACTACTCAAAGGGTTAATACTGTGGATCATAATATCTTCTTAAAAGCTGGGTTGGAATGGTTCTAAAATGGTTTAAGTCATATCTAACTAACAGATGGTACTTTGTTTCTTTAGGGGAGTCTGTATCAGGATCATCTACTATTACTTGTGGTGTCTCCCAGGGCTCTATTCTTGGTCCATATTATTTCTTTATATATGCTACCACTGGGTAAATTCATTTGTAAACACAGTGTAAATCTTTACTTATGCTGATGACACACAACTTCATATTTCAGTAAAACCTGGTGACGCCAGTGTCATTTCAGCCTTACTACAGTGTCTTGCTGATTTCAAAAGTTGGATGCCTCAAAATTTCTTGCAATTTATCTCAGGTAAGACAGATGTTTTGCTGTTGAGTTCTCAGCAACAACTAAAGCCTAACCTCTAATATAAAACCCGATGTGAGAAATTTGGGGGTTATCTTTGATTCGAGGCTCATATAAAAAAAAATTACGGGTGCTCCCGAATGGCGCATCCAGTAAAGGCGCTCCGCGTGGAGTGCAGGATGTGTTCTATAGCCTGGATGTCGCGAGTTCGAGTCCAGGCTATTCCACAGCCGACCGTGGACGGGAGCTCCCAGGGGGTGGCGCACAATTAGCCGAGCGTCGCCCGGGGGGAGGGAGGCTTAGGTCGGCCAGGGTGTCCTCGGCTCACCATGCACCAGCGACCCCTGTAGTCTGGCCGGGCGACTGCGGGCTTGCCTGTAAGCTGCCCAGGGCTGCGTTGTCCTCCGACGCTGTAGCTCTTGGGTGGCTGCATGGTGAGTCCGCAGTGTGAAAAAAAGCTAACGGCTGACGGCACACGCTTCGGAGGACAGCGTGTGTTCGTCTTCTCCCTCCCGAGTCAGTGCAGGGGTGGTAGCGGTGAGCTGAGCTTCAAATAATAATTGGCCATTCCAAATTGGGAGAAAATAATCAAAACAATTGGCAACGGCTAAATTAAAAAAAAAAAAAAAAAAAAAAATTACAAAAGTGTCTTTTTATCATCTACGAAACATTGCTAAAATGTGGTATTTTCTTTCTCTTACTGATGCTGAGAAGTTAATTCATGGTTTTGTGTCATGTAGACTTCACTACTGCAATGCTTTATTTGCTCAGCTTCCACTCCATGGTTTAGCATGTTTACAGCTTGTTCAAAATGCAGCTGCTAGGGTTCTCACCAGAACAAAGAAACTGGCCCATTTCATAAAAAAGATTTGCGACTTTTCGCAATTGTAAGCACCTTGCAAATAAAAAATTGGGTGTCATAAAGCTTTCGCAGGGCTGCGACATCGCCGATTACCAAGAGAAAACTGCGACAACCAGACAGCAACCGCAAGTAGCAATTTTCATTGCATGTCCTATTAAAACATACAATGGCGCTCATAGTACTAGCCAAAACTACTAGTCAAATCCTCTTGGTGCATATACAGACTCAGAATTAATACCGTTAATACCTTCTTGGCAAAGTACCGATTGCCAAGAAGGGAGATAACTAATCTTAAGATGGTCAAACATATGTTAGATTTAAACAGAAACAAATCAAAATGGATTTTTTATTAATCAGTTTTAACCTAACTTAAAGATATTTAAAACAAAAACTTTAAAAAATATATGTTTTTTAAACCTGTAACAAGGCCAGGAACCCTGTACATGAAAAGGGTGCAGGGCAAAGCCCTGCCATAAATGTATTGTTTATTTTAGAACGGGGTACCCCTCCGCCCCTGTTCAATTTATTATTTTGTATTTGTTTTGTTGTATTATTATTATTATTATTATTATTATTATTATTATTATTATTATTATTATTATTATTTATACGTATTTATAAATATGACACTGTAGCCGTGTTTTGTTATTGTTTTATTAAATGTGACGCTGAAGAGCCGTATGTTTTGTATTGTTTTGCAGCGTGGATGGGAAGCCCCATCCACATTAAAAACCTTGTGCAGAAGGTGACCATCTCCCAAGTTAATTAATTGTTTAATTGTTGCTAATCGGGAGATGGTCACCTGCATATAAGCCTGCAGCTCTCTGCCTGCGTGTTTTTGCCCTGCAGTACTGCCTGTGTGTTTTTGCCCTGCAGTCCTGCCTGTGTGTTTTTGCCCCGCAGTACTGCCTGCGTGTTTTTGCCCCGCAGTACTGCCTGTGTGTTTTTGCCCCGCAGTACTGCCTGTGTGTTTTTGCCCCGCAGTACTGCCTGCGTGTTTTTGCCCCGCAGTACTGCCTGCGTGTTTTTGCCCTGCAGTACTGCCTGTGTGTTTTTGCCCTGCAGTACTGCCTGTGTGTTTTTGCCTGCAGTACTGCCTGTGTGTTTTTGCCCTGCACTACTGCCCGTGTGTTTTTGCCCTGCAGTACTGCCTGTGTGTTTTTGCCCTGCAGTACTGCCCGTGTTTTTTTGCCCTGCAGTACTGCCTGTGTGTTTTTGCCCTGCAGTATTGCCTGTGTGTTTTTGCTCTGCAGTATTGCCTGTGTGTTTTTGCTCTGCACTACTGCCCGTGTGTTTTTGCCCTGCAGTACTGCCCGTGTGTTTTTGCCCTGCAGTCCTGCCTGTGTGTTTTTGCCCCGCAGTACTGCCTGTGTGTTTTTGCCCTGCAGTCCTGCCTGTGTGTTTTTGCCCCGCAGTACTGCCTGTGTGTTTTTGCCCCGCAGTACTGCCTGCGTGTTTTTGCCCCGCAGTACTGCCTGCGTGTTTTTGCCCCGCAGTACTGCCTGTGTGTTTTTGCCCTGCAGTACTGCCTGTGTGTTTTTGCCCTGCAGTACTGCCTGTGTGTTTTTGCCCTGCAGTACTGCCTGTGTGTTTTTGCCCTGCAGTCCTGCCTGCGTGTTTTTGCCCTGCAGTACTGCCTGTGTGTTTTTGCCCCGCAGTACTGCCTGTGTGTTTTTGCCCCGCAGTACTGCCTGTGTGTTTTTGCCCCGCAGTACTGCCTGCGTGTTTTTGCCCCGCAGTACTGCCTGTGTGTTTTTGCCCTGCAGTACTGCCTGTGTGTTTTTGCCCTGCAGTACTGCCTGTGTGTTTTTGCCCTGCAGTACTGCCTGTGTGTTTTTGCCCTGCAGTCCTGCCTACGTGTTTTTGCCCTGCAGTACTGCCTGTGTGTTTTTGCCCCGCAGTACTGCCTGTGTGTTTTTGCCCCGCAGTACTGCCTGCGTGTTTTTCCCCGCAGTACTGCCTGTGTGTTTTTGCCCTGCAGTACTGCCTGTGTGTTTTTGCCCTGCAGTTCTGCCTGTGTGTTTTTGCCCTGCAGTACTGCCTGTGTGTTTTTGCCCTGCACTACTGCCTGCGTGTTTTTGCCCTGCAGTACTGCCTGTGTGTTTTTGCCCTGCAGTACTGCCTGTGTGTTTTTGCCCCGCAGTACTGCCTGTGTGTTTTTGCCCTGCAGTACTGCCTGTGTGTTTTTGCCCTGCACTACTGCCCGTGTGTTTTTGCCCTGCAGTACTGCCCGTGTGTTTTTGCCCTGCAGTACTGCCCGTGTGTTTTTGCCCTGCAGTCCTGCCTGTGTGTTTTTGCCCCGCAGTACTGCCTGTGTTTTTTTGCCCTGCAGTACTGCCTGTGTGTTTTTGCCCCGCAGTACTGCCTGTGTCTTTGGCCCGCAGTACTGCCTGTGTGTTTTTGCCCTGCAGTCCTGCCTGCGTGTTTTTGCCCCGCAGTACTGCCTGTGTGTTTTTGCCCTGCAGTCCTGCCTGTGTGTTTTTGCCCTGCAGTACTGCCTGTGTGTTTTTGCCCTGCAGTCCTGCCTGTGTGTTTTTGCCCCGCAGTACTGCCTGTGTGTTTTTGCCCTGCAGTACTGCCTGTGTGTTTTTGCCCCGCAGTACTGCCTGTGTGTTTTTGCCCCGCAGTACTGCCTGCGTGTTTTTGCCCCGCAGTACTGCCTGCGTGTTTTTGCCCTGCAGTACTGCCTGTGTGTTTTTGCCCTGCAGTTCTGCCTGTGTGTTTTTGCCCTGCAGTACTGCCTGTGTGTTTTTGCCCCGCAGTACTGCCTGCGTGTTTTTGCCCTGCAGTACTGCCTGTGTGTTTTTGCCCTGCAGTACTGCCTGTGTGTTTTTGCCCTGCAGTACTGCCTGTGTGTTTTTGCCTGCAGTACTGCCTGTGTGTTTTTGCCCTGCACTACTGCCCGTGTGTTTTTGCCCTGCAGTACTGCCTGTGTGTTTTTGCCCTGCAGTACTGCCTGTGTTTTTTTGCCCTGCAGTACTGCCTGTGTGTTTTTGCCCCGCAGTACTGCCTGTGTGTCTTTGGCCCGCAGTACTGCCTGTGTGTTTTTGCCCCGCAGTACTGCCTGTGTGTTTTTGCCCCGCAGTAATGCCTGTGTGTCTTTGGCCCGCAGTACTTCCTGTGTGTCTTTGGCCCGCAGTACTGCCTGTGTGTTTTTGCCCCGCAGTACTGCCTGTGTGTTTTTGCCCCGCAGTACTGCCTGTGTGTATTCCTTCCTGCATTCTGGCCTGTCGTCACCACATTGGCTACCCTTCCACAAAACCATTAAAGCCTTTAATGTGCAAAAATCAGCTCATTATTAACCCGGAAGTTAATCTTGGATTTACTGTGCACGCTGAATGTTAGGTTATGAATTGTAATGCTGGTTCCCTGAAAATGAAATGTCAACCATTATGAGTTGGGAAATGGCCCTCGTGTCACATGATGTGATGGGGTACTCTCTGCCCCTGTGCATATTATGATTTGTATTTTGTTTTGTTGTATTATTATTTGGCAGGATGAGCAAGGTGCCATCTGCCATTATTTGTTTTGTATTTAAAATACCTCATGAGAATGCGTGACTGATAAGCTACTGAGTATATAATTAGCTGACAGTCACGCATCCTTATTAAACCCGTGCAAAATGTGACCGAGGGGTTAACAATATAATTGATAGCTAGTTAATCCCTCGGTCACCACTATAAGAACCTGTAGCTTTGGCTGCACAGGGTTGAGTGTTCGTGAGTGGAGAACAGGAGTAGAGAGAGGAGGTAAACAGAAACATCTAGAAAGTAAACAATTGCTACGTGTGCTAGTTTAAACTAGCATGATACTTGTTTGTTCCTTGTTCTGTTAGTTTGTTTTGGCCCTTGTGTCTTTTGTTTTGTAACAGTGTCTGTTTTGTTTAAATAGTAGTACCCCAGTCTGCTACTGTGCTGTGGATTCATTTCCTGGTGTGACGCCACCAGCAAAGCCATCCTATTCACATATGGCCTGAGCACTTATTCAAAAAGTTGCCTGATAGGCCCGCTGTGACCACATATCTGTTTCAGTCTATGAACAAACCTTCACCATTTGATTTCGAAATGGCAATGAAGGTGAGCTAGTGACCTCACAAATGTAATGGTTGACATTTCTTTTTCAGGGAACCAGGGTTGCAATTTGTAACCTAACATTTCCTTTCAATCTCAAAATGTCAACCATTACGAGTTGGGAAATGTATACCCAAGCTGTCGCAGTGAACCAAAGCAGCCACAAGCCCTGCCCTGGTGCTAGCCTAACTGGCAGGCTTCCGCGCAAGAGGGCAAGGTGCCTCAAGGACTCTGGACCTGACCGAAGGTGCCGCTGAACCAGCAACATTCAGTCGGTAAAACCTTATAAACGTATGTGGTGTGGCCCACACCGCAGCGTTACATATATCTGATAGGGATGCCCCATGAAACACTGCCCAAGACGTCATAGTCCCTCTAGTCAAGTGAGCTGTAACATTACTCAGACAGGGTCAGTTTGCCAGCTGATAAGCCAACTGGATCGTATCCACTATCCAATGCGACAACCACTGCTTGAAAAGTGCCTGACCCTGAGTACACAACCCATAACATACCAGTAACTGGGTAGTTTGGTGCCATAAGTTAGACCTATTCATGTAACACATCAGCACCCGGACAGGGCAGCGTGTGTTGAGTCTCTGATCATCTTTAGAAGCGAAAGGGGGTGGATGGAATGCCTCCAATTCCACCGACTGGGTCAGGCGAAACAACCTTAGGCAGAAAAGCAGGGTTAGTGCGTAAAGTAACCATATCATCACCACTGGCAAAGCGCAAACATGAACCCTCTATTAAGAGAGACTGTAACTCAATGATACGTTTTGCTGACGTGACAGCCAAGAGAAATGTAGTCTTTAAGGACAAGAATTTAGGGTCCACTAAATGCAGAGCCTCTAAAACCAAGTCGACGCCAGTCGAGTCAATCTTGGATATGATGTGATCGGTTTAAGGGGAGGGCGTAGCCTCCTAACCCCTTTCGTGAACTGCACTGCCAAAAAATGAGTTTGAGGAAGTCAATTTTGACGTGGCACACGGATATAGCAGCCAGGTACACCTTCAAGGTAGAGGGGGACTTACCCTCCTCTAGGAGGTCCTGTAAAAACTGCTAAATAACTTGCATGGGGCAGGAGGCAGGGTCATGGTCTCTCTCCAAGCACCACTCCTGGAAAATCTTCCATTTATATGAATACTGAGACCTTGTTGAAGAGGCTCTAGCATTCTGGAGTGTGGCAATAGCAGTCTGAGAGGCCGAGGGCACTCTGACGCTCCCGTTCAGGGGCCAGACCCACAGCTTGAGTGATCTGGGGTCGACTGCTCCCCTGCTGAACCTATGCCAAATCCTGGCTACCACCTGGGGATGCAGGCGCCACTCAGTGTGTTGAAGAGCCCGCCTCAGCAGCAGATCTGCCACCTGATTCGATACCCCCAGCAGATGGACCGCCCTGAGGGAAAGAAAAATCGGCTGTACCCAGGTGAGCAGCCGGAATGCTGCTTGGTGCAACACAGGGAACCGCAGCTCCCCCAACGATTGACATATGCCACAACCACGGTATTGCCTGAACGCACTAGTACATTCCTGCCCTTCAGCATCGAATTAAACTGGTACAGGGAGAGGTGCACCACCCTCAGTTTCAGTGCATTGATGTGGGAGGACTGCCACTTGCCAGTCCAGATCCCATGGATCCCTCTGCTGTTCCACACTGTCCCCCAACCAAGGTTGGAGACGTCCGTGGTTAGCACTTCCCTCCGGTACACAGCACCCATGGTCACTCCTCTGCGGAGGTGGTGAGGATTCCTCTGCCAACACAGGGGCCTCCATCATGATTGAGACACCATCAGAACACAGAATTCGTACACGCTCACTTGAAAGGCAAAGCGGAGGTACTTTCTGTGGCCCGGACGTATCGGGACGTGGAAATATGCGTTCCGAATGTCCACGGTCGCAAACCAGTTGCCAGGACGGACGGACTGGAGAATGTGACGAATAGTGAGCAATTTCCTTTCCTTGAGGAATTTGTTCAAAATCCAAAATGGGGCGGAGCCCATTGTCCTGTTTTGGCACCAGAAAATACCTTGAGTAAAAACCTTCCTTGTGACATGGAGGTTCTACAAGGTGAATTGCTTGCTTTGTGTGCAAAGTGGCCAATTCTTTTGCAAGAACAGAGGTCTGTGAGTGGTCGGACACCAAGGTGTTCACGAGCCCCTGGAAGGGAGGAGGTCCAGCGCAAAACTGGAGGGAGTAGCTGGAGTGGACTGTTGCAAGCACCCACGCATCAGTGGTGCATTGCCTCCGTGCTAAAAGGTGATGCTGACTGAACAAGTGCAGGGCCTGTGGCTGGAGCCCGTTGGGGCTGCTGTTGCTCTTGCCTAGCCTGCTGGGCTGCATTTGGCTGGCACTGCCCACTGTGTGATTTAGTTGAAAAATACAGAAAAGAACTACCGTTGCATCCAAAGGAAGGGGCAAGCCAACTTCTGAAGAGGAATACACGAGGTAATAATTTGCCAAAACAGTCTCGATGAGAAAGAGATTCTCATGAAAACGGAGCAAGTAAAGACATGTCTGCTCAAGTTGGAGTGAGGAATCAAATGGCGAAGGTTTGTTCCCAGACTGCAATAGACATGTGGTCACAGCGGGCCTATCAGGCAGCTTTTTGATTATGTTCTCAGGTCATGTGACACCAGGGTTATTTCCCAACTCATAATGGTTGACATTTCGAGATTAAAAGGAAATGTTGAGTGTCAATACTAAAAAAAAATAGTTATATGTATGTTGCTGTAAAATTGCTGTTTTCTGCTGTTTTTTTTGTTGGTCATTTGATGGCCAAACACTCTTTTTCGACAACCGAGTAGTTGCGCTCCCGAGGGAGCATTTGTTTACTTATATACAGAATGGGATGTTCTACTCCGTCTAATATTTGGGACAGGACTGCACCCAAACTGACATTCGATGCATCGCTGTGGATGATTAATCTCTTGGTGAAGTCTGGAGTGATGAGAACCGGGGCCTGGCAAAGTCTCTGCTTAACAATATCAAATGCCCCCTGACATTCTTCTGACCACTTAATTGAATTTGGTGCACTCTTACTGGTGAGGTCAACTAAGGGATTAACCACTGTGGCATACTCGGGGATAAAGTGGCAGTAATAACCGGCTAACCCCATTGTAGCAGGCTCCCACCAGCTCCCAGCCTTATCTCATTAATGCTCCCTCCCATTTCCGCATCCTTCTCTCTTGTTTTTCTCGGGCGGAACAGAGGAGAAAACATTTCAGTTTGAAAGGGAAACACATTACCAATCATTTCCCTTCGTCTTTCTCTGCCATGTTTACGTGTGCGGTCGGGACTGCCATTAATTTTACCAATTCTCTATAGTTTGGCCAGTCTCGACCCAGAATAATTGGTTGTGGTAACCTTTCCGCCACCCCCACTATCAGGTGACGTTTTATCGGACAAACTGATAAGTATACTTTGACTGTGGGGTATGTTGCAGTGTCTCCATGGATACAGGAGATAGCCACCTGACCTTGTGGCTGTCACAACACACTGCCCAAGAGAGACGTTCTAATTAAGGTCTGACCACACCCTGTGTCCACTAATGCATGGGTTTTCACATTTCCCAAAATTACATTAGCAATACAAGGCCCCTCTCGACCATTTTGCCCTTGCTATCCCACTCAGACACCACGTGTGGCAAAGTGGTGAGTGAATACAGGTGCGTGCAGTGCAGAGTGGATACAAAACAGACAGACAAGGTGCAAGGGTGTTTATTGATTTAATTAACAATGTCCAGAGCCTTATGGCGAACACCTGTAAATAATAATGATGGAGTGATACAGCGGCGTTTGACCCACAACCAAAAGTCCAGTTTTACACAGCAACACTAAACACAAAACACAAACACAGTTCCTAGTAATAGTGAATAAGTGCAAGTGGTGTATTACAGTTCTGCATGAAATGCAGGGGTGAAAGTGATGTCCGGGTTTATGCTGGCTTCTGCTACAGCTCCGGATCGAGTTATAGGTAGTCTAGTTTAAAACAAACAGACAGTTATAACAAACACTAACAGACAAAACAAACTCATGGTTTACAGTACAGTAACACAGGATCCTTGTAGGTTGTCTCTAACCATTTACCAAGGAACAGATCGTGTACGCTATGTCCCCTATTTATATGCTTGCTCAAGTTAACGAGCGCATCCAATCCTCGGATGCCACGCTGTTTACCGTCGGGGTCATTGAGTTTGGATACCGTAGCTCCGTCCCTTTCCTAAATGACCGACTTCCACCTACCCTATGGAATAAATTGTCGTGCCATTTAATTAAGGGTACTCTGTTCCTCTTACACCGTGCCCTCACAGGTCGAGAGGGGGATCTAACAGCAAGAATCATTCGAACTTTGTCACACACCAACACTCCAATTTTATAAAAAGATTATTTCATGCTTGCCATACAAAACTCGCTTGAGTCATTAAATCAGCTTCTTTATTAAACGCCGAAAGGAGCATCTGCCTTCAGTCTGATCCAGGAGGATATTCAGATGCAAATGTGTTGTGATTTGTTTCATAATGACATTTGAGGTTGCTCGCCTTGTACAGACTACACTACAGTGTGTAAGCGATTTTGTTGCTTGCAGATGAGACACAGTTTTCAGTGAAAGCAAACTCTTTCTCCCAGTCTGGTTTAAAGCCTCATACTTTCGTTTATTACTAGTGGAGGGTTTGCTCAATGTCATTGTCTCCACAAAACGAACGAGCACTTCATTCAAAATGATAAAATGTACTTGATCAGTGATCGAAATACGCATGCGCCAGCGAGTGGTGAGGAAAATCAACAAGTGAAGAAATATCCTTGCAGTGAACATGCAGGCTCAAAGAAACAGGAGAGAAGAAAGAATAATTAACACAAATGAATACAAAGAACAAAAATAATAAACTTGTTGTTCAGTTCATTCAAGCCGCAAAGTGTGCGTCACCCAGCATTTCACCGGGAGCCACACTTGAACTGCCCAAGAGCCGCATGCAGCTTGTGACCTGCGGTTTGGCCACCTCTGCTATATATATAGATATACTAGAAGACATAAAGAAGACATAAAGTGCACCACAATGCTTGTTATTATTATTATTATTATTATTATTATTTATTTCTTAGCAGACGCCCTTATCCAGGGCGACTTACAGTCATAAATAAAAATACATTTCAAGAATCACAGTACAAGTATTAATACAATTAAGAGCAAGATAAAATACAATGACTTCGGTTCTAGCAAGTACAAGTATATGAAAAAATACAATAACGGAGCAGATAACAGTGTCAGTGATAGTTACAGCAGGATATAATTAAATACAAAATACTACAGATTAAATAACACTTGTGACAGATTACAGTACTCTAAAGTACAGGATTAAATGCAGTAAAATAGGGAGCAGATAAGAGCATGTAAAGCGCAATGAGGAAGAGTGATAAAGTGTCCAGAGGGAAAGGAGGAGTTCTACGGGTGCTGTCTGAAGAGGTGAGTCTTGAGGAGGCGTCGGAAGATGGTCAGGTACTGGGCAGTCCTGACATCTGTAGGAAGGTCATTCCACCACTGCAGAGCGAGGGTGGAGAAGGAGCGGGCTCTGGAGGCAGGGGAGCGTAGAGGAGGTACAGCCAGTCTTCTAGTGCAGGAGGAGCGGAGAGATGAAGGTCTGGAGGTAGCTGGGTGCAGTCTGGTCAAGGCATCTGTAGGCGAGTACAAGAGTCATGATCTGGATGCGAGCGGTGATCGGGAGCCAGTGGAGTGAGCGGAGCAGTGGAGTTGCGTGGGAGAAGCGAGGCAGAGAGAACACCAGGCGAGCAGCGGAGTTCTGGATGAGCTGGAGTGGACGGGTGGCGGGCGCAGGGAGGCCAGCCAGGAGGGAAGTGCAAACCAATATGAGGCCAGTTATAAATTAGAAAAAATCTAAATAAAGATCCAAATACTTTTATCGCTGTTGGCAAAGGCTTGTAGCTTGATGGTAGACCTTTTAGAGACGTCCTGCTTCCACATTCATCATATCTTCTTTTTATAAAACTTTGCATTTTATTGTTAAAAACAAAAGCAGCATATAAACAGATAGCTGTACACCACAATGCACTTCAACACTCGTGTCTTCGTCAGGTCGATAATGTTTACTATTTAAGAACAACCCCTATTTCACTGGTTGTCTACGAGGGCTTGAGAGGAGGCGAAATTGGGAGTGAGATATTGAGAATGAGACAAGTTGAGAGGATTTCTCTGGTTGCTTGCGAGGCTTGAGAGGGGGGCGAGATTTGAGAGTTTTAAGAGTGAGACGAGTTTGAGAGGGATGGCGAGATTGAGGGATGGATTTTGGGAATGGTGCTTAGTAACATTGAGGTTAGATACTGATAGCAGGACGAGATAGGGTAGACAAAGAGTTTTCCCTTCTTGACGGGTCAGGCAGCATCCTCTGGCTGCTGGGTGACGTAGAGAGGGAAACACGAGAAGAGCAAAGGATTAGATATAAACACTTTCCACCGGGTCAGGCAGCATCCTCTGACTGCTGGGCGACGTAAAAGTGAGAGAGAAAGAGCAAAGTTAGATACATAACATACAACAAATCTGACTCTCGCTCCCGACGGGTCAGGCAGCATCCTCTGGCTGCTGGGTGTTTAGTGGAGCAAGAGACAGGAAGGGGACGAACAGGACAAAAGGACAGATCCTTCGCAACTCAGTGCAGCATCCTCAGGCAGCTAAGCTGGCAGCTGGGTGGTGTGCTTAGGAAAAGTGTCTCGGGTCTGTTTAGGAGAGACGAAAACAAAGAAATCCCCCCGCCACCCGCTCGGCAGGTGGAGGCTCGGCCTACTGCATGAGGGGGCTGAAATGGTCCTGGACCTGAAATATAAGAGAGGAGATGGGACAGCAAGGTTGAGGCCTGAAAGGCTTATCGCATAAGCAGCAGAAGAATAGGATGTAGCCGGGGGTCCCCTCAGGCCGACGAGGAACAGCCGGGCGGCAGTGGTTGAGAAGAGAGGCCGGGGGAGTAAGACTCACTTTCCCCCCAAAAGAGGACCCCCGGTTCCCCGCAAGAACCACACCGTGGGATAGAAAAGAGATCGCTGAGCCGCACACATAGACACAAGCTATACAAAAAGAGAAAAGACAAGAGATGTTAGTGGACAACCTATGTCTATAAGCCGTCCGCACTGTGGAGAGGAAAAACAGCCCCTGCTGGGAGGAAACTTCTAGTGGGCCTGGCGGAGAGGGCACCCCCCACTCCGGGCAAGCTAACGAGTGCATGGTGAGCTGTGGCGATGTCTGCAGAGGATGATCTAATATAAAGTTCAACAACTGAAGAGGTCCAGCGCCCTATAGACTTAATCAAGTGTTGATTGATTCCTGCCCTGGCCGCGGAGGTAGCTGCTCCGATCCGCAATGAATAGGGGGAGAAATAGTTTGAAGAAAGCCCGATCCGTGACAAGAGGGTGGATAAACGGGATGAGAACCAGTGTCTTGTAACTATAGATCTGGAGCTGTCGATGAAGAGGGGATCCGACGGAAGACACAGAATTCTTGGCTTAATTGGTCAATTTTTGAAGATCTGATGTGGAGGATAAAGTGGTTTCCGGGGATTTGAGAGAGATCGGAGCTCTTGAGGCCTAGAGCTGGGAAGCTGGAAGTTGATGGAGTTGAGAATTCAGCACAGCGGAGAAATCCAAAGAAGGCAGTCAGGCACAGGTTTTCCATGATGATGTTGTCGAATGGGTTGAAGCATCCTTGCCGGAGAGCGGTGATGAGACAAAGGGGAAGGTCTGTTGAGATTGGTTGTCTTGATGGAGAGGAGGGGGGCAGGCTTTTCTCCATGCCTCTGAGCGTTAGGCGGATCTCTGGAACGGACGAGAGAGGAGAAGAGGAGACAGATTGAAGGCAAAATTGATTCTGAATGCCCGCTAGGTAGCATCTAATAGAGGAGGGGGCTAGACGTAGAGACAGCCTGAGGTGAGTGATGAAGGCGAGGAGGTGCTGTAGGTTGTAAGAGGTATGAGAGATCCGATTTTGCTCGCAAAAGTGAGTAAATGAAGACCAGGCAGTCGTGTAGTAGGAACGGGTAGGTGGGGCGAGAGCGTACTCCATGAATCCACATGCTGATTGAAGGAGGCTGGAGAGAGAGTTATTCAGTTGAATATTGTCTTGCTGAAGGGTGGTACGAGCCGAGGATTGGGGTCTGCTCCTGGGACCAGGTTGTGGAACTTCTGGATCTTGATGTAACTGTCTGTTTTTGAAGTTCTGATGAATAGGAGGAAGTTATTTCCGGGGACTTGAGTGAGGTCAAAGTGCCGCAGGCTGATGGCTGGGAAACTGGAGATTCCGATGAGATTGGTTGTCTTGATGGAGAGGAGAATGCGAGACTCTCAGGCAGACCTCCGGGATTGAAAGAAGCGGGGGGGGGGGAGGGGGGGACTGGAGGCGGAACGTGCTGGATACCTGAGAGATAATTCCCTGGGCCAGGTTAAGGGATAGCCTGAGGTCTGTGATAAAGGCAAGGAGGTGCTGAAGGTTATAGGTGGTGAGAGAGATCCGATTCTGGGCACAGAATGTGGTGAAGTAAGACCAGGCAGTAGAATAAGAAGAGCGAGTGGAAGGGACGAAGGCATTCTCCCTGAAGCTGTGGGCCGATTGGAGGAGGCCGGAGAGTGTGGAGTTTAGTGGAACACCAGCTGATTGAGAGGAACTTGCCGCAGGTTGGGGTCTGCTTCTGGGACCGGGCTGTGAAACTTGTGGACCATCACACAACCTCCACCATGTTTAACACTGGGCATGGTTAACCCTTTGCAGTCCATTTATTAATTGCGCGTCAGGCACGTCAGGTCTAATTAATTTTCACACGCGCAGTTAATTTTAGACGCGCAGTATTTTTTCTCCACAGTCAAATGAGTTTAAATGGCCCTGCATATCAACAAAGCACTCACTAGGCATCTCCAGCCCCGCCTCACCCTTTCGTTCGCTATAGCTTTCACCTATGTAAGAAATAAATAATAATAAAAATAATAGTCGTACATACCGATCAATCATCTCCTGATCACTCGTTTTATCACCAAACTCCTCAATAATGCGATCCAAGTCATTATTTTATTACTATAACATCTCAAAAAAGCTCTGCAAATGTCTGTGTTTTCAGTGCGCTGATTCAGTCAGCCAACTTGTTTACTTCAGACCGCCCCCGTTATCTGATGCCTGATACCATGTATGACTATTCATGAGATACGCCTTTTTTTTTTTCGACTTGTCTCGGCTCCTGTCGCTCCCACTCGGCAATTGAATGGTTTTCTCGGCTTTTTCTGGAGAAAAAACGACTAGACACCCGTTTATTGCGTTGCTATAATGATGTCGGACCCAGTCCGACAAAGGACCTGTGAGGAATAATTGCAATGTCGGACCCAGTCCGACAATGGACCGCAAAGGGTTAAGTGCCTTGATGAGGTTGGGGGCAAATGAGGAAGTGCAAATCCGGGATTAAGAAGGTTGCAGGAATGGCCTGATGCAGGGAAGCTGGAAAATTAATGTGACGGTGGAGTCTTAACATCTCAGAAAGCTGATAAGTTTGGCTTCATGACCAGGTCATTGAGGGGAGGGGTTTGGATTTGAAAAATCCAAACCCCTTGGATCATCGTACCACTATAAAGCATAATTTCTTATCTGACAGCAGTTGAAGTCAGTTTTGTCAAAAAGCTTTGATTTCTATAAAAGAGCACGTGTTATATTGTGTTTCACTAAAGACACCTCAATAAGGCCACCCTGGTGGTTGACATATGCCGCCACTGGTATGTTGTCCGTCTGACATGTGTTCCCTGCAGCACAGGGAGGAATGTTTATGTACAGCGGCCCGACCAGGATCCGCAGACTCCTCTGCCTTCCCAGACTGCCCCCCAACCCAAGTTGGAGGCGTCCGTCATCACCACTTGCCGGTTTAATACCACTCCCATCCGCACACCTCAGAGCAGGTGAGAGGTCGTCCTACACCAGCGCAGGGCTGCCGAGCACGTGTGAGACACTGTAAGCCGACAGTGTCTGTTGCGCTGTCGAAACAGGGAGAGGTGACTTTGAATAGCTACTACTCTGTCGTCCGACAAGTATGAGGGCATCGAACTGGAGTCCAGCCGGAGCCCTAAGTACGTTGTGCACTGCACCGGTGTAAGCCCACTCTTTGCGTCGTTGATGGTGAGGCCCAGCCTTGCCAGATGCTCTGTCAAAAGCCTGCTGTGTGGGCCACTGCACCCTCTCGGGACTGGGAACAGATCAACCAGTCGTCGAGATCAGAGTTCATTACTCTGATCCCCTGCAACCGCAAGTGGGCCAGGATAGCGTCTTTGCACTTTGAAAACGTGTGAGGAGCTAATGAGAGGCAGAACGGCAGCACAGAGAACTCATAAACACTTCCCTGAAAGGCGAAGTGGAGGTACTTCCTGTGCTCTGTATGAATGGGAACGTGAAAATACGCGTTCCGTAAGTCCACGGCCGGACTGACTGGAGAATGTGATGGTGAGTCAGCATCTGGAACCTCCTTTCTTTCAAGAACCCGTTGAGGAACCTCAGGTTTAGGATGTAGTGAAGGCCTCCATCCATCTTGGTCACCAGAAAATACCTTGAGTAGAACCCCTCTCTGTGGGAGGGGCTGGTTGCTCGCTGCTGCTGTGGCCTGTAGATGGCGCCTCAGGTCACCCAGCGGAGCCGTGGGAACAGGAACCGTCCTGGTTATAGACCCTCACTTGCGACAGCCACAGTTGTCTGCGAGCCACTATATGACTTGCCAGGCTCCGGCCCAGGGCTTGCCCTTGAAGACCGGAGATCTGGAGCAGTGTGCCTGAAATTCGGTAGCCACCAGCTGCGGAAGCGAGGCCTCTCGCAGTATGCCGTCCATGTAGGCCATCAGTATACCGGTCGTGTTTGCCAGGCGGGTTACCTGTGCCTCCGCTTACTGCAATAAGCACCACGTGCACCAAGTATGTACTGTGCTCCCTTACACCGAGCGCCAAGTGCAGCGAGTGTCAAGTATTCCATGGGCATAACCCGCACCGAGGGCGTTATGCGCACCGAGGCGCTAACACCATTCATACTGCACACCGTGGGTGCAGGGAGTACCGTTTGCACCGAGCGTCGGATGCACCGAGTGCCGCGTGCACTGTAACGATGACTTCACCCCTTTCCTAGTGCAGTTATGCAATGTCCCTCCTTCCTGACTTGTATCTAGCATTGATTTGTTCTGAGTATTTTAAATCCACCCCAGCTACTGAGTGGCAGCAAATTCCTAAATTTCTATTGGAGACTCCACAGACAGGGAAGTTTGCACAGGCTTGTGAGATTTAAAATTAGATTACAGTATAGGGAGGATTGTACAAGCTTGTGGGATTTAAAACAGTATTACAAATTGTGGCGAAATTTAAAAAAATTACCTTGACACACAAAACCCCCCAAAAGAATATGCCTGTGACCATAAGCATTTTGTTGTGGAAGACAGCAACGGAAAGTGTGCAAGTACTGTTGAGTTACAGCACATATTTTGACAGGAAAAACCGGCTAAGAATTTGGGAACTTACCGAAAACAATAATTTCATACAGCATATAAAAAGCCTTGGAAAAAAAAAAAAAAAAAAAAAAACGATTTCTGGATATCTACATAAAACTAAAAAACAGCTAAAAATAAACACTAAAAAAATTAAATTAGTAAACACCGAAAAAAAGAAGCCCTAATTATAAATGATATATCTTATTATTAGTAAGGTTGGTAGTTTACATACATCTCCACACATGCAGTAATATAGCGCTGACAAGCACTATTGTTCGGGTTTTAGCCAGAGAGACAGACAGACACCAGAGTTGCTCTTTTAACTCTTTTACTAAGCAAGTGAACGAACAATCAACCAGACAGCCAGCCATCCGGCCAAGCAGTTAAGTACCACTCCACACACTCTCGCTCACAGCTCCAGCTAGCTGCTCACCCCACAGATTAGCACTGTATAGACTCTCAAGGTGGCACATGCTAAAACACAAGCAAACAACAGAACTGTGCTAACAATCTCTGAATTACATGCAATAAAAAAATAAATGCAGTAACAAATAACAATTATAAACAGCGAAATAACAGTAACAATTTACCTTTTCCCCAAAGAGTGCAGTGTCCAGAGCTTCCTCTAGCAGGCAGCAGTAACAGGTCGGCCTTGCACTGCCCCCACCTTAGGGACGAATGTCCCATTATCCATGGTCCGTAACAAAGTCCAAGTCATTGTGGCGGCTAACGGGAACGCTGGACATGCTGCAGTGAGGGCTGAGGTGGCTGTGGATCGACTCAACTAGGATGTCCTAGGTCCCAATGTCTGACTCCCCAGGCGGTGGGTCTGGCAACGGTGCTGAGAGAGAGAAGTGCATTCCATGGCTTGGCTCCCCATGGCTCCTGGGGGAACCCAAGTCCATTCCGGAGTGGTAGGGTGGCAGGCGGTCGTGGTGGAGGATGACTACCCAACCCCTCACCCGGAACCTGACCCAGTAGGTCACCTTGGAGAGCCACTCCATCACAACACACTGACCCTCCCAGTGGCTGGCCAGTTTGGGGTAAAGTCCTTTCTTCGGCCGGAGTTGCTGGAGATACTATGGTCCAGCCGGTTGAGGGGTGTTGAACTCTGGTGGCCTGCCAAACGCAAGGTCCACCAGGGTAGGGAGATCTCTCCCCAACATGAGAGCTCCTGGAGAGCTGTTCGATAGGCCACAAGGACCAGAGGCAGGTGCTGGTCCCAGGAAGTCCACATGGCGAGCCTCTCCACCAGGCTGTCAATTTGTGGGTGGAGCGGCATCCAGGTTTTCTGAATGCCCAGTGCCCGACACACCTCCCTGAACACCTGTGCCTCGAAATTTTGCCCCGGGTCGCTGTGAAGCTCCCCCGGGGCCCCGACTCGACTGAGCATGCCGTCCAAGAGTGCCTCTGCACAGGTGGAAGTGCTCTGTTCTGGAATGGCATATGCCTCGGGCCACGCCTTCTTTGGCCGCCACAGACATTCGGGAGCATGGAGTCAATCACCCTTCCGCTGCATCCTCTCCTGCTCCCGCACTAGGTGCGGTCTTCTTCTAGAGTGCGCATCTGGCGGTCTGACTTCTGTTTCTTTGCCTCATGTCTCCACCTTGTCCCGCTTCAACACCAGTGTAGAGCTGACAAGCACTATAGTTTGGGTTTTAGCCAAGAGAGACAGGCAGACACCAGAGTTGCTCTTTTACCTCCTCCTGCTCCAACCCCTACACTCACTGCATCCCCTACTAACTCTCCTTCCTTCTCCACCTTCTCGCCCCTCTCAGACTCTGACCTCTCCTCCCTGCTCCAGGGTCACAAACCCACCACGTGTGCCCTGGACCCCCTCCCCACTCACCTCTTTCAAGCTGCTGCTCCTGCTCTACTTCCCTTCATCTCCTCCCTTCTCAACACCTCTCTCCTTTCTGGTCTCTTTCCCTCTGCCTTCAAAAAAGCCGCTATCACTCCCCTCCTCAAAAAACCTACCCTCGACCCCACCTTCCTCCAGAGCTACCGTCCTGTCTCCCTCCTACCCTTCCTCTCCAAAACCCTTGAGCAGACTGTACACCGCCAGCTCTCTGCTTTCCTGTCCAACCACTCTCTGCTCGACCCTCTCCAATCTGGCTTCCGCTCTGCTCACTCCACTGAAACCGCCCTCCTATCTGTCACCAACTCACTAAAGTCTGCCCGAGCTGCCTCTCTCTCCTCTGTCCTAATTCTCCTCGACCTCTCTGCTGCCTTTAACACTGTTGATCACTCTATTCTACTATCATCTCTTGCTGACCTGTGGATCTCTGGCACTGCTCTGGCCTGGTTCTCCTCCTACCTCTCTAACCGCACTTACCAGGTAACCTGGCGTGGAGCAACCTCCACACCTCGCCCTCTCTTAACAGGAGTCCCCCAAGGGTCAGTCTTGGGTCCTCTCCTGTTCTCTCTCTACACCCGCTCCCTGGGCCCCCTCATCGCATCCTATGGTTTCTCATACCATTTCTATGCTGATGATGCTCAGATTTTCCTCTCCTTCCCCACCTCTGACTCCACCATCCCCTCCCGTATCTCTACCTGTCTGTCTGCTATTTCCTCCTGGATGCACTTGCATCACCTCAAACTCAACCTCTCTAAATCTGACCTCCTTTTCTTTCCCTCCTCCTCCTCCCCCTCCTCTGATCTCTCTATCTCTGTTCCTCTGGAATCTACCACACTCTCTCCCTCTTCCTCCGCTAAGAACCTCGGAGTCACCCTGGACCCCTGCCTCTCTTATTCCCAGCACATCTCCACTCTGGCACGCACTTGCCGATTCTTCCTGAGCAACATCCGAAGAATCCGACCCTTCCTCACCAACTACGCCACCCAGCTCCTGGTCCAGGCCTTGATACTCTCCCGCCTAGACTACTGCAACTCCCTCCTGGCTGGCCTCCCTGCGTCCGCCACCCGTCTGCTCCAGCTCATCCAGAACTCTGCTGCCCGCCTGGTGTTCTCTCTGCCTCGCTTCTCCCATGCAACTCCACTACTCCGCTCACTCCACTGGCTCCCGATCACCGCTCGCACCCAGTTCAAGACTCTTGTACTATCCTACAGATGCCTTGACCAGACTGCACCCAGCTACCTCCAGACCCTCATCTCTCCCTACACCCCCACTCGACCTCTCCGCTCGGCCTGCACTAGAAGACTGGCTCTACCTCCTCTACGCTCCCCTGCCTCCAGAGCCTGCTCCTTCTCCACCCTCGCTCTGCAGTGGTGGAATGACCTTCCTACAGATGTCAGGACTGCCCAGTCCCTGACCACATTCCGGTGCCTCCTTAAGACTCACCTCTTCAGACAGCACCTGTAGAACTCCTCTGTTTTTCCCCTGGGACACTTTATCACCCTTCCTTAAATGCGCTTTACTTGCTCTTATCTGCCCCCTATTTTACTGCATTTAACCCTGTACTTCAGAGTACTGTAATCTGCCAAGTGTTTAATCTGTAGTATTTTGTATTTAATCATATCCTGATGTAACTATCACTGACACTGTTATCTGCTCCGTTATTGAATTGTATTTTGTCATATACTTGTACTTGCTTGAACCAAAGTCATTGTATTTATCTTGCTCTTAATTGTATTATTACTTGTACTGTGATACTTGAAATGTATTTGCTTAAGTCGCCCTGGATAAGGGTGTCTGCTAAGAAATAAATAATAATAATAATAATAATAATAATAATAATAATAATAATAATAATAATAACTGCCAACCAGCCATCCAGCCAGCCAGCCATCCAGCCAGCCAGCCAAGCAGTTAAGTGCCACTCCACACACTCTCACACAGCCCCAGCTATAATGCAATAACAAGACAACAGTCCCAGCATCCAAGCCTATTTACATTATTCTCCCAGGAATCCCCTGTGAGGTGCCTGCTAGAGTGCAGTGTCCTGAGATTCTTCTGGCACATAGTGGTAACAAGTCTGCACTGCTTGTTTCAGTATATTAAACAAAAAACAGGACCAAGTAAGTGGCCAATGAAATAATCATCAAATACTGCATAAATTATACTTTTATTTTTTTCCTCCAGCATGCCTAAATCATCAACGCCATCTCAGCTGTTTGCCATGCTCAAACAGTTAGTACTATTATTAGACAGATTGAGAACTGTGCAGATTAAAATAATAACAATAATAATAATAATAATAATAATAATAATAATAATAATAATAATAATAATAATGCTATGACTACTAAGACTACGACTACGACTGCTACTACTACAACTACTACTACTAATAATAATAATATGTTTTGCAGTTAGCAAATAGCAGAGTTTATGTATTTAGAAAGTATGCATTTACAGTATATGCTTTATGTAAATGCCTACCAGAGAATGTCTCTCAGCTCAACACCTGCAATTACCACAGCTTCAGAAGAGCACTGTTGATTTTATACCCTGCTCATGTGCCAACATTTCGTTTTCAATATATGGAATCATCTGCCCAATGAGACAAAGCTAATGGAAAAGTAGGCGGGGTTTACTATGAGGTCATAACAGGACTGAAGGGTGAAGCGAGTGAAACGCCTTGTGCTGGGTTTTCATAGAGGGATACACATAAGACGGGGACAGATCAGATTCGTGACAGGAAAGCTTTTGGTTAAGTCAAGTAACCAAAACAAAATGATTTTGTTCTTTCTTGAGGTTTGTGCGTTACTGATGTCGATCGGAGCTCGAGAGCACTAAACATGAAGATATTTTTTTAGGTTTTGATGCAATCGGATAGCTACTTCTGACTGCAGAAAAAAGTAGAAAAGTTTTTTTGTAGAGTGGAGAAAAACTAGTAAGAAACTTTGTCGCATGCTGCATATTAGTGCACAGTGAGGGATAGTAGTTTTATTTTAAATCGAGATCATCGTTAAAAAACTATCGTTTTTTTTTGTTTTTTTTGGTTTTTTTAACCAACACTGACTTACATCCAACAAGTTTAAGGAAACGAGAAAAAATAAGATCACACACTATCTTTGCTGGAACCGTATCTTTTTCGATTTGATTTCTATCTTTGTTGTTCCTGCCTTCTTGGATACATTATTACAAATGGCTTCTATGATGTACCTTACTGCGAAATGCATGCTAATCGCTCAACTTCTGATCCTGATGGCAAAAAGTAGCAGAGCCCTTGTGTGTCTGCCCTGTGATGAATCGAAATGCGAGGAGCCCAAGAACTGCCCCGGCAGTGTAGTTTTGGGTATCTGCGGTTGCTGTTCGGTTTGTGCCAAGCAGAAGAACGAGAGCTGCGGGGGAGTCTATGGACTGTACGGGACTTGTGATCGTGGTCTGCGGTGTGTTATCAGACCCCCACTGAACGGTGATTCCATTACGGAATATGAAGTTGGGGTTTGTGAAGGTATGCATCATAATCAAAGCATGTATTATATTATTTTTGTTATTAAATGCAAATGATAATGGGGCTATGTATTTATGAATGTTTATTCAGGCATAAATTACAAGCTTCAAACCAATGCCCAACATGATCAAATAAATATATAGTTTTGTGCGTAAAAAACGATGGAATCTTCCAACAAGATGAATGAAGGACAGTATGAGTTGTTACCAAATATTTAAATTATCATGATCTAGCATGAGATGTTAAAAGTTAGCTGAATGTCAATTATCTTTTTTTGGTTGTAGCCAAAGTTAAATTAGTTGAAAAATACTGTATGGTTTGTTTTTCTAAATGTTATGAGCCAGGTGTTAAAGCAATCTCGTAATCAGTACTGTGTATGGCAAAGATCCATGCCAATCAGCTTCCATAGTAGCAGGAGACTTTATAATGCATTTACTAGAGCAGTCCATTTCATTAAAATGTTACTTAATCAGTTTGCAGCATGTGGGGTTTCCGTTTATTTTGGGGTGTAACAGATTCCGTGCTGTTTTTGGATTTGGTGCCAGACAACCCTTTCCACTTTTTTTTTTGATAGGAATGTTTGCTATGCCGCTTGCTTGCGCATGAGCTCGTATATTTTACTTCAACGCCAAGGAGCTGCACGTCAAATTCCGGAGATCAGATGCTTGGTCCTTTTAAAATGTTTTCACGGAGTGGTGTTTCACATTTAGTTAATACATCGCTAATCTTAATATGTTAATGGCCTGTGGTTATCATAAACGAAGGGAGGTTTTTTAATTATATAAATATATATATATAATATTTTTTGTGGATTAGCTATATATTCGCAAATTGATGTGATTGTGTTACAACTGAAATACACTACTAAAACCATGTTCTATTAGATCTGCACGTCTGCATATAACTGCTCATGACGGTGAAACATTAGGCTATTCAATTACGGTACTGTGCTGTTCTTTTGCCCGTGTCTTACAAATGTACTACGGTACTGTATAGCAAGATTCACAAAAAAATAAAAACCCAGGTCCATGCTTTAGTAGACTGCAGCATAGTAACTAGTTACATACTCAAACATTATTCAAACCAGATGTTTCTGCCAAAGTTGTTTTAGCTTCTTATCACCAGTTTTATTCTAAAGGTATTCCAGATATGTTTGGTACATTGTTTCCTATTGTAAACCACATACTGATCGATTTTAATGAAAGCCATACGCATCTTCTTTTTTGCGTAGTAGACTTTCCCTACCTTAAAAACCGCGTCAGGAAAAACTTTTCTATGGTGGTGCATTGGTAGCCAGTAGGCGGCACCAATAAGACTAAAAAACGGATGAAAAGAGCGGATCTTAGACCAGATTCAAAGTGAAACAGAATGTATTTGCACATCACAATCACAAGTTAGCTTGGAATGTCTATATTCAAAATGAGGTTAGATAAACGCAAAACATGTCGTCTTATTACGATTACGTTTTAACCTGCACCACTTTCTTTTTGTTTTATAACGTTTTAGTTTTTTTCAAGGCTCTTACAATGATCCTAAAATGTTATTTAAACATGAAATCTGTAGTTTATTTAACAGAATGTTCCACACCACCTAGTCGAATTCTTGAAGGTTTTAGTTGTGATTACTCTGAAAATGACTCTGAAATTCTCTTTCATGTTATCCAGATACAATATACCTTGGCTATAAAATAGTTAATATAACATATGTACTGTACTTAAATACAATAACACAACACAATTTATTTAGATTTTATTTTACAATGTTAGACTTTCAATATAAGGATTTCTATCTATAAAATCCCCTCCCCCACTATATATATATATATATATATATATATATATATATATATATATATATTATACTCATGTAATCCCCCCTTGGCAATCAATAATTTGCAGGCATGGATTTTGATTCCATTCAACGAGCCTTAATTAATCTAAAGCTTCTTTTAAATTCTAGTAAGACAAAAACTGTGGTATTTTCTTCTACAAGGACAAATGCTACTAAAGAATTATCTTTAGTTACTTTAGATAACAGTTATTGAGAAAATTGATAACTATAAGTATCTGGGTATCTGGCTGGACAGTAATCTCGATTAAGGTCCATATTGATAATCCTGCAACAAAATTGAAATTCATGATTGGCTTCTTTTATAGACTCCGATGTTGTTTTTCTGTAGTTACAACAAAATAAAAATTGCATCACCCTTAACAACCCTTAACACCCTGGGCCCTATATCATGCAGCCTTGAGATATAATACGAATTCAAGTTACAGTACTCATCATTGTGTGTTGTACAGTTTGGTTGGCTGGACCTCCTTGGCTTTGTGAAGGCTGAAGCACTGGTATATTCTGTTATATAAGGCTATTCTTTGTAAATTACCTCCATATATAAATGAATACTTTATAGTCGCTTTTTGTAACTACAGTATTAGATCACATACATTTTTTGAATTTTACGGTTCCTAAAGTGTGTACAGAGGCTGCTAAAAGATAATTTGCCTCTTTTGCTCCTTGATCTTGGAATGATTTACAATCTAAACTTAAGTTGCAGTCCCAAATAACTTTAGTACAATTTAAGAGTAAGCTGCACGATTATCTAATGGAGAGTTGTGCATGTTCTAAGTAGTTGAGTAGACTTGTTACTCTTTGATTGTTGACGGTTTCACTGATTGTTGACTGTATTATTATGATTTGTTTGTGTCTTAAGTATTTTATTTTTGTATCTGAGTTTTTGTACCGTGTTTTATTGTGTTGCTGCTGCCTTCCTTGGCTAGATCGCACTTGTAAAAGAGATTTTAATCTCAATGTGCTTACCTAGTAAAGCAAAGGTTTAATATATATATATATATATATATATATATATATATATATATATATATATATATATATATATATAATATCTTCTTTCTTTTCATTTGGTCCATTCAGTTTATTATGGCGCATGTAAACCAATATTGACAACAGCAATAAACAACCTTCTGGTAGAATAATGCTATTCAGTGTAAAACTGGGGGAATTGCACTTAATGCTGTCCAGAATTGTCAGGCTGCTCTCTAGGTGGGCCACTAGGGCTAAATTATGTTTTATTTATTTTGTTGCCCTTGGGCCACCTTGTTTCAAATTGTGGAAATCCTGATGATTTCTGTGGGTTACTACTGCAGTTCAGATTAACAATAATTTAAAAAAAAAAGTTTTTTGTGTGTTTATTTATTTATTTATTTATTTTTAATTTAGAGCGACCAATTATTCTTTTTATTTATGAGTGTCCTCTGATCTCACAAGCCTAAAGCCAGAATAGCTTTTACACCGAGCATTCCAGAGCAGAGGCGGACGGGCTACCTATCCCAGAAGACAGATCAGCCCTGCTTTTTAGCCACTCTGAATGTACTCGGTGTCTGGCCAGTAGGGTTTGCTGTTGCACGATGAGGAGAATAAGACCCTGCCAGTTTCCCATCCCCACCCCTGGGAGCGTCAGAGCCAATGTGACACCCCCTTTGGAGTCTCCAGCAAAGTTCGGCCTTTTTGCACAGCCTGGAGTCGTCCAAGCTCTATGACTCATCCTGCGCTCCCAGCGGTATAATAAGATAATAATAAGATCTTTAGCTAGCCATCCAGAGGAAGGGCAGTCTGTTTAGCCATGGATTCCCAGAGGTTTCATTTCACACTGTATGTATCAATGGGTAACTACTATCAAAACAATGTCCTGCTTAGCTTCTGGTATCTAAGAAGGTCAGGCTTCATGGTGATAATGAAGTAATGCTTCAAGCTGATAAGGCAACACCTTTACTTTTAATGTGCATTGCAAAGCTGCATCTTTGAGAGTACTGGTACAGTAGGGCTGGCTTAGGGTTTGGGGAGGACAGTGGTTCACAACTACAAGGGTACTAGAAAATCTAGGGTATGTCTACAAACAAGGGTACATTAACTGTAGTGTGCCAACTGGTACAGTTTCTGTTTGAATACCGGGGCCTTTGTGGAGATGGAAGTCACATAGTAATGGATTTGGACATAGGTATGGAGTAGATGGTGTTGACATATATGGTCTTTCACATCGCCTGCACTGTACAACACAGAACTTTCCTTTTCAACATTGACACTTACACCTGTCCCTGCTTCCTATTTATGTAATTGATTGACAATGTTTTCTACTGAGGAATACCAAGAATAACAACTTGCATTTATGGCAGCCTTAGCTATGTCAAGAGTGATAATTCATACGAAGCAGTGTGCATGTTTCTGTGCATGCTTTAAAAAATGATTGTGAAGTCCCACTTATGTATCTATGCAAACCAGATACATAAAAAATAAGGATTTATGTTGAACATGACACATTTCCTATATGCTGTCCAATCCTTACGACAGGGCTGTCCAGTGAATGGCTGTTGAGCATATGGCTCACTGAGCTCCAAACTGAGGCTCTTCTGGTTTTAGAGATGGAGTTTGAACAAGTCAATGACAAATGTTTGTCTTTGGTAGAAGGTAAAAACTGCAACAAAAAAAAAATGTTAAGCACAAAAACAGTAAAACAATGTCTTAGTTTATTCTTATTTTTCCTGTATTTTAATTTAAGTAAACTACCTTTATTTATTTCTCATTCAAAAACACTAAAAGTTGCTGGCAGGCTGCTGTTGGCACCAATGTAAATGAAGCAGTTTGATAAATAATCAAGAAACCTATTTTAATTTAGAATATTGGGAGGGGTAATTTTGCCCCCTTTTGCTCCTCTTAAAAACACAGCACATTTTACACCTTGTATCTCAGAAACTGTTTGATACAGACTTCATATGTGCAGGGCTGTATAAAAACCATGGGTGGAATATTCTATTAACCTTGACCTCTGATCTTCTATAGCATGTTGTGGTTCAAACTGCTATGCAATATAAATAATTTTTCTGTTGATGGATACTGGGCTCAGCATATCCGAGACCAATATGCTGAGATCAAGACCAAGCCTGAGACCAGTATATATGTCAACTACATAGAAAGTAATATTCAATGGCTGGCTCATAGGCTTCAATAATTATATTCTTATGTTTTCACATACACAAATAGGATTGTGCTTCAAAAATTTCTTAATCTTTCACATCAGACTTTTAGAAATAATAAAGCAATACAATGCATTCACTTTTATTTGTTTATTATTATTATTATTATTATTATTATTATTATTATTATTATTATTATTATTATTATTATTATTATTATAAATATAAGCATGATATACAATTATACATAGGCTGAAGAATTGTGTTTGCTTGATACATTTTTCACAGTGGATTAGCAGAAGACACTGGTATAACCAGATTACAGTACTGTATACATTCTGCTTGAAATTAACTATTAGAATTGCTGCTTTAAACATTTCATTGCTCAACAATTGAATGTATTGTTCATTTTTGTATTGCTCACATTCTCTTTTGCTTGTACAGGATTGGCACATCTTCTAGTCTCTCATCTCTCTAGCCAATCAGTGTCTCGTTGCTATGGTTTTACCCATGGTAAATGTGTGGTCTATGTTGAGAGGACGTTAAATGCTACTAGAGTGTATTTTACATTTTTTTGTAATTAAACCATATTTTTTGTCATTAATAACTGTTTATGTCTATGAGTGCGTGTGAATTTGGGTGAAAATAAGGATATAAGTTAATAGAGCATATTGTCAAGACCGGACGTGTCGAGACCGAGATCAAGACCAAGACCAGACGTGTCGAGACCGAGATCAAGACCAAGACCAGACGTGTCGAGACCGAGATCAAGACCAAGACCAGACGTGTCGAGACCGAGATCAAGACCAAGACCAGACGTGTCGAGACCGAGACCAAGACCAAGACCAGACGTGTCGAGACAGAGATCAAGACCAGACGTGTCGAGACTGAGATCAAGACCAAGACCAAACGTGTCGAGACCGAGATCAAGACCAAGACCAGACGTGTCGAGACCGAGATCAAGACCAAGACCAAACGTGTCGAGACCGAGATCAAGACCAAGACCAAACGTGTCGAGACCAAGATCAAGACCAAGACCAGACGTGCCAAGACCAAGATCAAGACCGAGATCAAACGTGTCGAGACCGAGATCAAGACCAAGACCAAACGTGTCGAGACCGAGATCAAGACCAAGACCAAACGTGTCGAGACTGAGATCAAGACCAAGACCAAACGTGTCGAGACCGAGATCAAGACAGGACGTGTCGAGACCGAGATCAAGACCAAGACCAGACGTGCCGAGACCGAGATCAAGACCAAGACCAGATGTGCCGAGACCAAGATCAAGACCGAGATCAAGACCAAGGTGCCGAGACCGAGATCAAGACCCGACATGTCGAGACCGAGATCAAGACCAAGACCAGACTTGTCAAGACCGAGATCAAGACCAAGACCTCAAAATGTGACCTTGAGACCAAGACCAGGTCTCGAGACTCCATCTCTGGTGGACGCAGAGTTAAAAAGTTAAATATTATGCTATGATATGTTTTTTTTTTCACAAAAACACTAATCTCTATCTTTCTGATGCAGATGAAAACTGGGATGATGATCAGCTACTTGGATTTGAGCCTTGCAATGAGAACCTGATAACAGGCTGCAACATAATAAATGGGAAATGCGAGTGTGACAGCATTCGGACCTGTAATAATCCATTTGAATTTCCAAGCCAGGAAGCTTGTCTGTCGGCGCTAAAGAGGATCGAAGGTAAGCACCTATCTCCTTTTATGTCCTTATTAAGATTGCCTCAGTGTGTTCAGCTGCCTACAAATGGTAATCACAGCTAATTCCCAAAAAAGAAAGGAACTTGGGTATTTTCAATTAGTGGAATCCATTGACAATACCAACCATGTAATTGCAATCTGTCCACTTGATAAATCTATTGATCTTAAGCAGAATACAGAATCAGCATGTTCTAAGTTTTACAAGAAATGAAGGAATGAAGGAAATTGTCCAAACCTTCACAAGCTTTATCCTTTCCATAAAATGACTGAATGGAAACAGCTCAGTGTTTTCAGCAAAAACTGTTGACATTTAAAATTCACAAGCAAATGCATTGATTGTGTGCATACCATTAGCACAAATAATTTAGTGTGCAATTTCACTGAGTCCTTCAGACTCATTCTTAAGCATGATTCGCACAGGACTGAAAATCAACTGTCCTCAGTGTTGGTTCAGAAGCGGTGGATGTCTAGTAACCTCCCACACGTGGATTAGTTTTCATCAAGAAAATTTGGTAAATTCAAAATGAAATGTGATGTTATGGCCAGAGAAGGCGCTTTTGTGCATTATTTGTAAACAGTGAACCGGGTGCAAATAAATAATTTTGTTGTAACTTCTTTTCCAAAGGATAGAATAACCATTTTGTCCCTTGAGTGAAATGTATTTCCTTACATATCTTCAAATGCACCGTTCAAAGCATCAATTTTTTAATAGTCGCCAATTATGTTTTGTATTTTCCCCCAATCCCCAATTGGTTATGCCGAATCATTGTGTTTTGCTGAACTGTAAAATCTCTGGACAGATTGTACCAATTTTAATATTATATTATGGTTTATTCTAAAGTCTCGTGTTGCATTGATGCAAATATCCCGGAAATGTTGTATCAGTTCTAACATAACACTGACATGGTTGATTCGCACAGGAGTAAAAAGACACAGGACACCTGAGTTTTGAAATTTTACAGAAGGTCCCGATGTCCTGTAAAAAAATTGGAGCACCTCTGAGAAAACTATCTGGGATAAAAAGAAATGGAATGTTCGCACGGGACTAAATTTCACGATGTCTGTAAAAATTCTGAAACCACCTGTTTGTGTGGTGATTTTTAGTCCTGTGCAAATTAGGCTTTAGAAATGTGTGAAATTACAGCTATGTTCAACAGGCTGTAAATGCTTCAGAAGACATACTTGTGGTAATGTTATAAAACTGCAATAAGTGAGATTTTTATGCATTCATTTATTAGTTCAGGATGCGTACAGTAGGATATTAAGTGCCATTTACTCTAATCGTATGACAGGCAGTATGAAAACATATTTACAGGCTTTTAAGCTGAACAAATACTCTGCATCTTTACTTTAGCGGGTGTCTATTACTGTACCTTCAGATTGCTGTTTGTTTTGCTAGCGTTTTGATAACTACAGGTATTATGAGTGTTTCCTCTGTGTGCTGAACATGGAATTATATTGTTTTGTCCATTATGAAAACAACATGCCCATTTCTGGAACTTCTCTAGTATTTACCAATGACTGTAAACTCTCAAATGTGAAATATATTATTTTCTAAATGTTCTTTGTTACAGTCTGTATTGTATTTGTAGAAACAGTTTGTGCTAAACCAAACAAACAAAATAAAAAAGCAACATTTTGTCTGCCTATATTGTAGTCACTGAAAAGGCTGGCAGAAAGTAAACCAAATGTAGAATAACAGGTCTAAACTATTAATGAATGTAGTATGTGTATGTTTAAATACACCGTAAGGCAAACTTCATGTTTTATACAATTTGCAGGTATACAAATTTCCATACAAAGGAAACAGCTGGCAATACAGTGCTTGACAAACAGCTCTTGTTGTTCTAGTCTGGGGGTGTGGATGTCAGACTTTGCATGTTTGGTCTTGACCTGCCACAATTTGCAAACAAGGACATTGTTTGGGTTTGTGCTGGGGTGGTTATCACAGTTATAATCAAATCCCTTCATAACAGTGGCTTTGTTTCTGACTGCAAAGTAGTGTGTTGTTGCTACTGGTAGCTGTGAAAACAGACGAGAGGTTTACCTAAGTGGGATCTGCCGGTAATTGTCATCATCTTGAAGTTTTATTTAGCAAAGCTGTTACTCAGAGGAATGTGCAGAGGTGCGTTGGGGGCTTGACAGCCTGTGTCTGATTTAATTGGTGCCGGCTAACTAGATTTGCCTGATATACTTGCCACTACGTGTTGTGCTGAGCGCTGAAAAAGACTTGAATTGTTCAATATGCAAGCTTGACAGTGCTGTTAAAAAAAAGACTGCTGAATTACTCTGTTTTGCCACCTCTGCAATACAACAACAGGGTCTGGTTCACAACGACTCAGGGATCCCCCAAGGATAATTAAAAACAAATTAGTTTTTTGGAACAAGAGTCTGGACTGTTCAATTGGTCCCCTGGTTCCACCCAGCATTGATCTACTCTATACATTAATGGACCATACTTGTAGCCCAAATGGTACAGATCTTTTAATTTACCAGTTTCTCATGAACCCCTGCTCCAGATTATTTTCAAAAACATCTGTGATGACTAAGCCACTACCTTTGTAAAATCATATATATATATATGATAATATGATTTTTTTATTTTAATAGTATGTTGGTATGCATTCATACAGTTCTTATCTTGCACAAATGCTGAAGAAGGTTTTAGTAACTATAATAGTTACCTAAAGACGTCTTATCTCATGTCCAGAGTGAATCTTATTCTTCACAGATGTGTAAGATAGATCTGGTTAAGCTTTTGGTTGTTGTTGTGTAAGTGTTATTATACAGCAGTAGCCATGATAAGTATGGTGTGGTATTCTCCACGATAAAATTGAGGTCAATGCGATACACAATTAACATAATTGATCTAATTATTTGTTCAATTGGACATATTTCATATTTTTCAAGGTCTTTTACAGTTGATGATTTAAAAAATGCACTTGATTCAAGG
The DNA here is from genome assembly GCF_902713425.1 of Acipenser ruthenus. Lineage (NCBI taxonomy): Eukaryota > Metazoa > Chordata > Actinopteri > Acipenseriformes > Acipenseridae > Acipenser > Acipenser ruthenus. The sequence continues at coordinate 41,905,604 of NC_081194.1, forward strand.
TTCACAACCTATGAAACATTTTGAGACCTGGAGAGAAGTGTTACATTTGTCCAATTAATCAAATCATTAGACCAATTAAGTAACTGAGAGCTCGGGTGGAACAAAAACCAGAAGACACTGCGGCCCTCCAGGATCTGAGTTTGACACCCCGTCGTTAGGCTATCTGACGAGAAACTGGTTTGTCACTGATTACTACTGAAATACAATGTTTCACCAGCAGGTGTCACATGCTGAAGATCAAGTCGCTATAGAAATCAGTAGCAACATCTTTCTTTTTCTTGCACGATAGTGCATTATCCACTGCTTTCAACACCTTCACTTTAGTCTGCAAGAAAATTGCACGTTTTCGTGTGAGCACTATCACTATGACAACTCCAAATGCATCATAGGATATGTAGTCGCTAAACAGCACTACAGTAATGTGGATGCAAGTTAATACATTTCCCAATATCTGTTACAAGGCCGTAGCCAGCTATGAGGCACCCGAGGCACATGCCCGGTTAAAATCATACCAATAATTATTTATTTAGGCTCTCTTACACATTGCTTTCTCGCAAAATCAAATGCAAAAGCTTATTAGTGACTTTTCTTTTTTTTTCAAAGTAAGGCAAAGTAATAATGTTGACTAGTAAGAAGTACATAACAGCCTAATAATAAGATTAATTTGAAAATTATCTATTATGACTAAGCCACTACCTTTGCAAGGAATTGATCTTACTCATTTTGTAAAATCAACTATCATTTTTTTTTTTTTTGTTCCAGAACATTCAACAATAGGCAGGATCATGATATTAATAGTATGTTAGTATGCATTCATACAGTAATATATATATATATATATATATATATATATATATATATATATATATATATATATATATATATAATGCTCTAATTCAGTCATGGATAAGGCAAAGTAATAATGTTGATTAGAAAGAAGTACATACTAGCCTAATAATAAGGAATAAATACATTCCCTTGTTAGTCCACAATTTAGCAAATCCATCTTATTAATATTCAAATGCTAAACCGCTAGTGGAAGTGTCTTGTAAACTGCAGTTCTATACAATAGTCTTGAGGCCCCAAGTTGTGAATATTATTAGGTCATTTTAGGTAGGGGTTTGGGGGCTTGGACATGGCTGGCTATGGCCCTGCCTTTACACTCAGCAGTTCTAACCATGGTGTTTAGTTTTATTTACATTTTTATTCACTGGGAATGCTCCAAAATAATTCGATACTAATATGAAATTCGTGTTAAGTGAATTCTTATTTTAAGAAATAATTTCCAATAAACGACTGCTGGGACCTTTTAGAGAATTTGTTTTAATGAGAATTGACTGTATTTACATGTAGGGCCTATGCACTCCGGTCACTTCCCAAAGTGATATTTTCTCATTAGTCTTACAGAGTAATTATTTCAGCCTTTGTGATTATGTCCAAATCTTTTCCTTTACGACACTTTTCCAATTTAATTTGAAACAAAACACTGAAGTGAGAACAGATGCTGCACAGCCAGCAGTTGCTGCATGACAAGAAACGTGATCATGCAAACAGTTTGAAATGATATTAAATGGGGTGCAATTCAGCTGAATATCATAAATTTGATTGATATTAAGCACTGTGATAATAACTGAAGTGGTGATAATATGCAGAGTGTGACATTAAGTGGGTTTCCCTGTATTATTATTATTATTATTATTATTATTATTATTATTATTATTATTATTATTATTATTATTATTATTAATAAATGTAGGTTAAGATACATTATACAGAGAACCCTTAAAAGCGTTTCAATCAAAATGTCTTGTTTTCCATGAACAGTTTCAAATACTATCTGTTTGTTTCTGATTAAAATTAAAAAGTTTATTACTATCTGACAGGTAAAGGTCAACTGCAGCACAAGAGGTCTAGTCCACTTGATGCGCCCAACAGTAAGTGAATTTGATCCACTTGCTTAGACTAATGTTAGTATCATTGCAAATCCCAACTGCAGTGTACCAAAAGTTGATTAGATCATTGGGATCATCAGTTAAACTAAGTCTGATGCAGTGTACTAAATCAGATCCTTGTGGTCATAAAAAAATAAATTATCTTGCATGTGCCTTCATGGAAAAGTGTCTGCATGGAATATAGATTTTGCAGTTGTAGACTGGAGCAATGTTTCAAAACAGCTTGTTCTCAGTCAATGAGGATTGGTTATTACTGTGTTGGGGGTCCCCCTTCTGTTTCAGCAGCCTGTGTTAAGACTTTATTACGCCTTCCTACAGCTATGCAGCCTCTTGCAACCCTGAGCCAGTTCCAATCACCCTGGACTTGCAGCCCTTTTTAACATTTTTTTTTTTTATTTTACATCGGGTCCTTGCCATTAAATTATCTTCATAAAATCCACTGTTTGCATCAGAAACATGTCATTGGTTCCTGACTTGTCTTTTTTATCATAACTAACTATTGTGTAAGTGACTAATAATAAAACAAACTTATTGGAAACTTGGAGTACACCTTTTCCCCTGAATTTATTTATGTATTTATTGATTTTTTGCAGCTCCTCATTTAAAGAAGGAGGTTAATGGAAAACTAGAGTCCCTGGTGTGGACAGTGTAGTTTATAGTTTATATCCACTGGGAGAAGTCTTCAGAAATTGTTTACATGTATTGGTGAAGTTTGCTGCTATTTTTACTTCATTCAGTATGTTTACATGGCACAAGTATTCAAAATATGAAGTATTTGGAATACTAGAATATTCCGAGTGCTCTGTATACATGCAGGTGGAATTCTCCTATTCCTTTCATATTCTGCGTTTACATGGTAAACTGAATATTCCTTTTATGCCATTAACACATGCGTACCTTGCTTCCCACTGCAAACCAAGAGTGCTGATTGTAGTAGTTTGTTGATTATTGTAAAGAGCTGGTGGTGTGGATGTATATTTCTGTTATTTGTTTTTGTTTTTTCAAATATGGAATATGATATTTTGAGATTGTGTAGATGCTTGTGGGTCTTAATCCATTGCAATGTGTTCACGCAGACATCCACGCTTATGTCTTTCTTAATATAACAAGAAAAAAGATTGAAGATGAGTTGCCCCTGTTTAGCCAAGCACATCGTCAACAGAGCCTACAGTAAACAAATGTACAGTAGAATAATAACCATAGTAAAAAAATAAATAAAGCAAATACTGTGTGTGTGTATATATATATATATATATATATATATATATATATATATATATATATATATATGACTATGTAATCACATGCATAGTTTTCACATGCGTAATCACATGCAAAACTTTTTCAAAGAGCATTTGATTGAATTTGTGTTGTCGAGTGCTGTAATTGTGTCTGTATATATACAGACGTGCTCAAATTTGTTGGTACCCTTACAGCTCATTGAAATAATGCTTCATTCCTCCTGAAAAGTGATGAAATTAAAAGCTATTTTATCATGTATACTTGCATGCCTTTGGTATGTCATTGAATAAAGCAAAGAAGCTGTGAAAAGAGATGAATTATTGCTAATTCTACAAAGATATTCTAAAATGGCTTGGACACATTTGTTGGTACCCCTTAGAAAAGATAATAAATAATTGGATTATAGTGATATTTCAAACTAATTAGTTTCGTTTTTTGTGGAGGGGTACCAACAAATTTGAGCATGTCTGTATATATATATATATATATATATATATATATATATATATATATATATATATATATATATATAAAGCTCTGGAAAAAATTAAGAGACCACTGCAAAATTATCAGTTTCTCTGGTTTTACTATTTATAGGTATGTGTTTGGGTAAAATGAACATTTTTGTTTTATTCTATAAACTACTGACAACATTTCTCCCAAATTCCAAATAAGAATATTGTCATTTAGAGCATTGATTTGCAGAAAATGACAACTGGTCAAAATAACAAAAAAGATGCAGTGTTGTCAGACCTCGAATAATGCGAAGAAAATAAGTTCATATTCATTTTTATACAACACAATACTAATGTTTTAACTTAGGAAGAGTTCAGAAATCAGTATTTGGTGGAATAACCCTGATTTTCAAGCACAGCTTTCATGCGTCTTGGCATGCTCTCCACCAGTCTTTCACATTGATGTTGGGTGACTTTATGTCACTCCTGGCGCAAAAATTCAAGCAGCTCGGCTTTGTTTGATGGCTTGTGACCATCCATCTTCCTCTTGATCACATTCCAGAGGTTTTCAATGGGGTTCAGGTCTGGAGATTGGGCTGGCCATGACAGGGTCCTGATCTGGTGGTCCTCCATCCACACCTTGATTGACCTGGCTGTGTGGCATGGGGCATTGTCCTGCTGGAAAAAACAATCCTCAGAGTTGGGGAACATTGTCAGAGCAGAAGGAAGCAAGTTTTCTTCCAGGACAACCTTGTACTTGGCTTGAATAATGCGTCCTTCACAAAGACAAATCTGCCCGATTCCAGCCTTGCTGAAGCACCCCCAGATGAGTCAAATTTTCAGCTTTGCCCAACACCTGGTCGTCTAATGGTTAGACGGAGACCTGGAGAGGCCTACAAGCCACAGTGTCTCGCACCCACTGTGAAATGTGGTGGAGGATCGGTGATGATCTGGGGGTGCTTCAGCAAGGCTGGAATCGGGCAGCTTTGGCATGAATCAAGCCAAGTACAAGGTTGTCCTGGAAGAAAACTTGCTTCCTTCTGCTCTGACAATGTTCCCCAACTCTGAGGATTGGACCACCAGATCAAGACCCTGTCATGGCCAGCCCAATCTCCAGACCTGAACCCCATTGAAAACCTCTGGAATGTGATCAAGAGGAAGATGGATGGTCACAAGCCATCAAACAAAGCCGAGCTGCTTGAATTTTTGCGCCAGGAGTGACATAAAGTCACCCAACATCAATGTGAAAGACTGGTGGAGAGCATGCCAAGACGCATGAAAGCTGTGCTTGAAAATCAGGGTTATTCCACCAAATACTGATTTCTGAACTCTTCCTAAGTTAAAACATTAGTATTGTGTTGTTTAAAAATGAATATGAACTTATTTTCTTTGCATTATTCGAGGTCTGACAACACTGCATCTTTTTTGTTATTTTGACCAGTTGTCATTTTCTGCAAATAAATGCTCTAAATGACAATATTTTTATTTGGAATTTGGGAGAAATGTTGTCAGTAGTTTATAGAATAAAACAAAAATGTTCATTTTACCCAAACACATACCTATAAATAGTAAAACCAGAGAAACTGATAATTTTGCAGTGGTCTCAATTTTTTCCAGAGCTGTATATATATATATATATATATATATATAAACCCTTACATAATAAATACATTTTTCCTTTTTGTTTTGTAATTACTAGTCATATACAGCGCTACACTTAATAAATCATTGAATACAACATCTAGTTTTTTTTTATATACTTACCGTCAATTTTGTAATATGAGTAAAAAGGTGAGGAAATAAACACACCTACAGCAAAAGTACAGATGTGGGAAAAGCTTGCAAAGAGGAAAATGTACAATATGTGCTTGTTTCTTCTTCTAGTTTTAAAATGTTAAACTCAAGGCTGCGCTGAAGGGTTGCACTATCTCACAGGATGCACTTTCTCATGCTACACCGGGTCGGTGAAGACAAAGGGCGATTACCCAGTATGTCATTCACAAGGTTGCAGTAAGGAAAAACTGATAGATTCGCTCCACTTGTGTTCGTTTTTTTTTGGTTTGCTTTTTGCTTTATAGTACTGTGCTTTTAATACTTTACATCGATGATGAACTTGATCCACAGTTCTCTCAAATACCCGTTGTCACAAGGCTGGCTAAGTGGTGACGTCAGACCCAGGAAAGGAAACACAGGACGGTGAAATGGTAAATTAATGCGCTGATGCTCTATTTAATATCCACAAGACAGAAAATAAACAGTTTGAACAAAACACAGGACACGGCACTTTACGCCAACATAAAAAAAGACATACATAACAAACGTGGACAAACCCAAAAAACAAGTACCGCGCTGGTGCTTCCAGCGCGCAATAGCAGTTGTTATTAAATATCTCTTTCTCTCTCACCTGTTCTCCACTCACGAACACACAACCCCGAGTGAGTGCTACATGAATCTATATATACTGTTGTGCCGGGATTCAATTACTAATTAATTATTCACTTGAATCCCAGCACGTGAACTAATCTGTGCACTCCCGTGCTCACGTATTATGAAATACTTTAAATGCATGTGAAGTGATCCCCGTGCCTAAATACAATTATATATTTTAAACACTCATGCTCATTACCCACATTATATCCCGTGTACCAACTACAATACACCAACATTAACACACCACACGCAACATATTACACAAATGCACACAGGGGCGGGGCACATTGCTACACTCCTTCGTGATTTTTTCCGCCATCCTTTTAAACACTTCTACACATCTCTGTTCCTTGCCATCAAGATGTTTTACGGCTTTAAAATCCTTAGTAAAAGTGATGTCTCCTCATCAGACCAAAAGTAGCTGTGTTTTCTCACACGTGCCGTCATGTTTACTGCTGTGAGTATTTGTTATTGCACTTGTCTATTGTGGATTAAGCTTCATAGTTGGAAACATGCTGTTTACATGGCTTTATATTCCACTAGTATTCTGCATACTAGTGGAATATTCCACCTCCAATATTCCGAATATACAGAGTGGAATATTCCTCTTCATATTCCGAATATGCTGTTTACATGGCGGAATATATATTCACATAATTCAGTATTCCGAATACTAGTGGTATATTACTGGCCATGTAAACGCACTGATTGACAAACCTAGTGCCTTGACCTGAAAGTGATTCAGTGGGTAAGCTGTTCCACAAAGGAGCTGGAGTACTTGGGATTGATCAAGGAGAAACCATTTGCTGGTTTGCTTAGAGCTTGCGGGTTTGTGTCCTTAATAGTCATTGGGCCTTTCTCTTGTTTGATAAATACTTAAAAAAAACACAAAACACCAAGGCTCAGGGGTTTTTAAACTGCTGAATAACTGAAAGATGTATTTTCAAGTGGAAACAAAGGTTTAGCATATGTTTTTTATTTTCTTAATTTTTTTTTGCAGCTTCTTGGCAGAATGCCCTTTATACATATTTTGGTTATTCAAGGTTTCTACTAGGCAAAAGAATTAGCCTACGACAACATATCTGTCTTTTTCACAATCTTGTTTTACTTTAATTATTTGGTTACTGTTGTGTGTGGGATTCTCCATGTACTTCCTAGCACACTACCTGTAAGTGAGCTATCATTTTTAAATTGCTTTTAACTTGTCTAGAATTTGAGATAGTTTGAGTGAATAATTACATGGTACAGTACCTACAATCACACCACTTAAACAATCTGTAACTTTTCTGTATTAACATTTGTTTGTTTGTTAATGATGTTTCAAATACCTGTACTGTAAAAAATGTATAATAGCCATGGTGAGTTACTGTGGTTATTGAGTCCCAGTAGCTTTTACAATAGTAAAATCCAGAATGTTTTTTAATAAACAAATGACTATACTTTTATGTATATACAACACACCTACCTTCACCATGGTCAAGCTAGTAAAATGATGCCTCAAGTTAACAGCAGAGAAACCTTTAGTTGTCAGGGTTACTGGTTACTTCCCTCTAGGTTACTTTCTGCCAATACCAGGCATCAGTTATTGTAGTGTGCCTGATAAGCCTGTGGTTAATTCTGTCCCTGCCAACAATCACAGGTAAGTGGCCATCTGTATAAAGGAAGACCTAAAGCCTTTCTTTAGGGAGGGGGGTTAGGTGAGTATACCTGTGGGAAACTGGAGTGTAATTGTAAACGTCATAGTGAAGGTGAGTGCCCAGCCTGTTTTGTTTTGTGTAATGCTTTTCTTTTGGCCCTTGTGTTGTGTGTATTTTGTGCCTGTTTGTTTTTGTTCATTTTAAAGTGTGCTTTCCATGTAAAACTGTAGCTTTGTGTTACTGGGTCTCTTTACTGCCAGTAACATCCGGGATGTGATGCTATCCTGTCACAGCCTGCATTCACTGAGACTTAAAATAAATACATTTGTTCTGTGTTACCAAAAAATGGCTTCCAAACAGTATTACTGTTTAAAATGAGACTCATCTAGTTAAATGTTACTAAAACATGCGTGCAAGGAAAGCTTGTTTGTCCTCACTGAGTGAGAGAGAAATTCAGTGAGACGATGGTAATTTTGGAGCTTTTTTTTCTAATGGTCTCCTGACCTTCCTAAGCTAGAGGACATTAAAGGAAATGCCTCACATTCCACTGCTTGAGTTTGTGTCTTTATACTTTTTGGCAAGATTACAGCAGTGAATATGTTTGTGCTGGGGAGCTAGTTTTGCTGTTCACAGGCTTCAGTGTGCACAGAGGACAGAAACCCTGCCAAAAGCAACCTGTTTCTGCTCTCTGCTCTGGGCCCAGCGCTGTTGAATAGTTTGTTGTTTCAGTGGGTGGCTCATGCAAAGCAAAATAAATAAATAAAAATTACAAATATGAAAACAACAACTCCAGATTCTGGATCTGTTTCAGTACCTGACAAATAAGCCACATACTATACAGTAGAGCTTTGCAAGTCTATTCAAGTTCTGAAGTTAAGGTGGAGTTGGTAAAAAAAATGTGAAGAATGTGTTTGGTATGGCTTTATAGCTGTTATTCTGAATCTGTTTGGCTTTACATCTTTTCTCATCGGTGAGATTTTGTCTAAGTTATGCCTCGGTACATGAATCAAATAGTGCTTGCTTAATCAAATTAAATAGAAGGGTACTGGAATCAGAAGCAGTATAGGACATTTGTCTGAACTTGCGAAATAAGTGGTGCTACAGTATTAAACAGATGGGAAATAGTTCGAAAGGGTACTATGACTAGGTCCTGAGGCACACTGAACTGAAGAGAAACCAGACAGCAGGATTTTCATTATGATAAAATTGCTTTAAAAAAAACAAATACGTTTTAAAGTGAAAAAAAAAACTCCAAAAGTTTTGTATTTGAGACTTTGCAGGTCTAATGATGTGTACCATAAAAATAAGGCAAATATATTTTAGCAATTCCAGTGAACCAGTAATCGCCCACATCTTGTTTTTCCTCTTTTTTGTGCCTTGCAGCACTGGTCATCAGTCTCAGAAGGGTAAAAAATACATATCTTGATATAAATTGCACAATTTTAGAGCACATAAAACCATAAATAGACATTTAATATCCAGAGCACAGCGCTCTTTGTAAATTTAGAAGCAGTGGGAGGCTGTTGGTATGTGGCACTGTACAGCTTAAAAAAGTGGGGGGGGGGGGGGGGGGGAATAGTAGAAACTGCCTAGCATATGTGGAATGAATCTGTTGGTCTTACAGTCGCTTACTTCTTAATGGGTAGGTACAACACTTGCATAACAAATCTTTCATAGCAGTGGTGCTAAACTGCAAAATGTACAAAAACAGATTCTTCCAGATCACCCGAAACATGAGTGAACAACTGTCATACAGTAAAGAGTGGGGAAGCCCAACTTTGACCTCGTAGCCCCCAAGGGTATCCTTTTAGATTTAAGCACACTGGTTGAGAAAGATAGAGAAACTCGCACATGTGCTGTTGCTGGATGAGTAACTCTCCATTGGATAAAAGTACAACTTCAGTCTCCAGTGCTATGATACAAATCAAAAGCACGGCTTTAGTCATGAAATTACAAAAAATAAAGCATGAGAGAACAGAGATCGCTGTATTGGATTAGTTGCTGAAGTGTCACAGCCCAGGCTGGCTACCGGCAGGAATTTAAACCCAGAGACAGAAAGCTGCAGTTTAAGCGTGTGTCTGCATGTTTATTAAACACAAAAACAAACAGGAACAAACAAAACGCAGCATGAGGGCCAAAAAAAAAGGTTTAAACAAAAGAACAACACGCTTGTAGTCTGGGCATTAGCCTTCACTACCATGGTGCAAAACAATACAAATATCACAGCACAATCTCCTCCAACAAACAAAAGATTTAGCTTCCTTTTTATACATGTGGCCACCCCAGTTAGAACTCAGTTACCTAACTGGGGAATGGCCACACCTGTGCTTGCTGGCAGGGGTAGATGTAGCCCCATCTCTGCCAACCTTACATTCCCACACACACTCTTTAAACCAGCAGGGCTTCTGCCCTGCCATACCCCTACTGCAAAGTTCTGTCTATTATGTTGAACTGTATTCAGAGTTTCTCTCAGTAGGATTGGTATCTCCAGACAGCCAAAAAAAGCCAAAGTTTTAATGCTGTGATTCAATAATCCAAAAATGTTTTGATGGCTTTCTGCCATATAACCATGGCCAAAAGTTTTCCATCACCCTATAGAATGAACACATTTTGTTTAATAGAGTCAAGTAAAACCTGCTGAATAATGTTACGTTAACGTATTGAATTATATACCGCTTTGTAGTTTTCCATATACTTAACAAAAAACTAACAAAAATGGAAAAATGTGACAATTGGAAATCTAACATGAAATACAGTACTACTATTATGGCTTCCAGTAGACTTTTGCAATATCATTTTATAGTTTCTTTGATTACATGATGTTAAATAAAATATCTAAATTATGTTCATAGTTTGTCTTTTTTTTTTTAATGATGTCTGAATCATTTCAAAAGAAAGATTTTTCCTGAAAACTACAGTATCTCAGGGACTTGTAAAAAACAAAAGAATTATTTTTTATGTATGTTCCAATTATGTTAATTTTTAATAAATTGGTAAAACCAGAAAAAACGGAATTGGTCATTTTGAAAAACAGAAAAAAACACAATTGGTAATTTTAAAAAAATCAGAATGGAAAATCAGGAGCCCTATATTCTATGTGATGCAAAACTTTTGGCCATAGCTGTACATATATTTTTTACACCTTATGGTTTAGCATAAGTTTCATCTTGGCTATCAGTTGTTTCCTGCCTTTTGTGAGATATGCAGATATTTCTTCATTCACGTCTGCCAGTGAGCTCAGTTGTTTTGCTGCAACCTTTAGATCTTGTACATGTACCAAAGCATACTTCTGTCCTTTGTTTCCAAGGGTATGTCAGTGTGTCAGCCAATCAGTCGCTGTTACATCTCTGTGCAATTTAGACAGGTTCAATCAGTTAATGTGCGTAATCTAATATACAGAACAAAAATACTGTGAGGAAAGATGTAAACATGTATTGCTTTGTGTTTAATAAACTGACAAAGAAGATATTAGTACAACATTGTAGTTTTCTCCCTTTTCTGATTTAAAATAAGAATGTCCAAAACCAAGGCATTTTTGGCTCTTCAGATATGACCTTTAGTACTGCCTTACTAATATTTATCTCTCCTGAAGTTTTCACTTGACAACCTCCATTTTTTTAGTGCCATTTGATAGACTATACATGTCACCCCAGGCAAAGTCACTGATAATGGTCAGCCACCTGTATGTGTGACATTTGGCATTTATCTTAGAGGCTTCTTACAGCTACAGTATTTGGAATGAGAATCCTGAAGAGGGGGGCTCCAACAGCTTTCTCTGATTAAGCAGCTGTTTGTCAGTACAGGGTATACAGTGGAATTCACTTTCAAACTGGGCTGATAATATTACTTTGAACTTGTCATACATATTGCTTTTATTAATTACAAACTATGGCTAAGGGGTATTTAAAATAAAAAGCCCTGCTGTTCAGTAAAGCTTCCCATCATACAGTAAGAGAACAACTTCTTTCAAAAGTGTCAAACCTTTGCTATCATTCTTTAAACTATTCATTTAAAGCATACTGCCTCTGAAAAGTTTAATTGAATGGTGCAATAGAACAGGGAATTAACATGGATGCTGCATTGTTTGATTGAATATCCCCTTTAGTGATTTCCTTAGACCTGTTAGCTAGTATGCATTAAAATGGAGGAGAACTGGTCTTTTAGTACCTGTGGGAGTTGTGTTGTTAGAGCAGAAAAGTAGGGATTATTGGTATCCAGTCTTAAAGGGCAGAATTCATCTGTTTCTTTTTTTTTTCTTTAGATCACTCATGTCAGGAAGATAGATGCATATTCTAAACCAATCACTCAGTGCTGCTGCACACCAGAAGCATTTGCAATTGAAATCTCCACTGTATTTGCTTTTCCTTTTGCGATAAATTGACAAATCACAAACATTTTTTAAATATATATGCATTGGTAGAGAGAGGGTTACTAATTTGTTATTGATGTATATTATATTGTGTGACCAGAAGCTATGGGGCTTCATTGATCACTGCTGTTTTTAGAAGTCTCTGTGCGCTCAGGGCAATGTCAGGTAATGATAACACAATTCTGTATTACGAATGGGGATCAATAAAGCCGAGAAGGATTGATCTCAAGTGGGTTTGAAGCGGTGTCTGTTAACTTGTTTTAGATTGAGATCGCTACCACTTCTGATAGCATGAGATTTCGGAATTGACACAAATTTTGCTTTCACTGTGCTAAAGTCAAGGTGTCTCTCCTTGTTAAGGTATTTTCAGCTGCTTAAGTTCATGCTCCTATATAAATTAAAGACAAGAAACATACATTTGTAAGCTCCTACAGGTACTGCAGTTGCAGACCATGGCTCTTCAGTTGATAGAGTGGCAAATAGGAGGGAGGAAACCTGTGTGACTGCAGCTTAAAATATCTTCATGGAATGCAAATAAAACAAGATTTATGGTGAAGTAGAGTGAGCAGAAGGCAAAACTGTGAAATAATACAGAAAATGAACAGCACTGGTTCCAACTTTTTCTGTGGTCATAATTTTAACCAACTCATCCTTCTGGGCAGCAGCCCAGGTAATAGTATATGAGTCGGATTTACTTCAGTGATTTTAGGTATACTCTTTATCGTCCCAGCACTACATTTTCACATCAATTCACTGATTATTTTCTGATCAAATGGATGGAGATGCATACTTGCATTGAAGGACAGTAAACTGAAGACTTTTTCAAGTTACTTTATGGATTTGTAGACCTACAGTGGGTTTTTGTATGTGGATGAATAACATTTGTTATGCTTCTCAGTAATATGAATTATTGCAGCAGTGTGGAGTAGTGGTTAGGGCTCTGGACTCTTGACCGGAGGGTCGTGGGTTCAATCCCAGGTGGGGGACACTGCTGCTGTACCCTTGAGCAAGGTACTTTACCTAGATTGCTCCAATAAAAACCCAAATGTAGAAATGGGTAATTGTATGTAAAAATAATGTGATATCTTGTAACAAATGTAAGTCGCCCTGGATAAGGGCATCTGCTAAGAAATAAACAAATTGTTGTGACCCCAGACGTGATTGTTTCTTTTTACAAAAAGTACAAACTGTCCGTGAACCAGGTCTTATTTATTTCTTATGGTTATAAATGGACACATTTGCAGACGGGATCATTTGCTTAGTTGGTCTGAAGCTGGTGCTATTTTTAATGGCAGTCTTGAAAGTAAGAATTCCATTCAGCATGTCTGTAGACAGTTGTTTTTATAAGGTTCATAAAAAAAAAAAAAAACTCCAGTTTTCATCAGCCTCCAGATCACGTCTTAAGATACGTCAAGTCAGTCACTTGATACTCCATAAATTCAAATTCTCGGCTATCCAGCATATTTCTAAGAACATTCTGTGAGAAAAGCATTGCAAGCTGGACGATGTCTCCCCAGCTCTCTGTGCTTTGGCTATTTGCTTGAAGAATGTGTACTATTTTCAGTACAGTATTGTTAATTGGCATTCTTCTAACTGTTTGGAGTGTTTCCTTGACAATGTTAAAATTCACAAATGCTGGTAATACTGAGGTCAGAAAGAGGAAATATAATTTGTAACTGGGTCCAACAGCTGCTGACCAATTTGGTCCACTGTAACTAGCCTGTTTTTATTTTTATTTTTTTATTCGTTGATATAAAGCAATTTACCAGGGCATCATACTGGTTTAGGACTCTTTGAACACACTCTAAAAGTCTAAGCCATCGAGTTGAACACAGCTTCAGGATCTTAAGTGTGTTGCTGCCGTTTGCAACTGTTAGATGACAGTGGAAATCTCTGCACAACTGCTCTACAGTCTTTGGTAGCGTCTTGCATGCATCGACAGAACACAGTGCAGCAACACTACAGTGAATGTGAAAAGGATTAGGCTGCACTTAATTTAAATCTTGACAGATTTTACCCCAATTATTACATTAGCTCCATCTGTTCCAAGTGCCATTAAGTTTGAAGGAGGTATGCCATATTTTTCGAAGCAGCACATTATTAAAGCAAAAATGATTCTGCATCAGCTTTGGAAACGTCCACTAAACGATAGAATTCATACTGTACATTTCCCATCTCCTAATCAAAATATATAATATAATGTGCAATATTTCTTGGTTGTGGTAGCATCAGTGGACTCGTCTATTAGCAATGTAAATGGCAGTTTGAGTTTCAGTCAGCTCTTTTGTTAACTCTTTGCTTAAAACACTGTTCAGTATCATTGTCAACTTCATTCTTTTATAGCGCACTTGTTTAGCAATTTTGTGAGTCAGTAAACTGTCCCCGGTGAAAGCTCCAAAGCAATACAAAACATACCATCCTATATTTCGATCCAAAATCAGATATTTGTTTTTTTACATGTTTTAAATAGTGTTTTTACTGACTGTCTGTAACTTTACGGATGGTTGGCAACCTTGCCATGAACTCGTAGAAGCTCATTCAAGAAGAGAATTGAACTTGCTGCTCCTATGTTGAAGCCAATTCCTAGTAAAACCTATGCTTATGTGCCTTCCAGCCTGATGAGAGCAAACATTAAAATGTTTCTCTCTCTCTCTCTCTCTCTCTCTCTCTCTCTCTGTGCTGCAGAATTCTTTTTTTAAAAGATACATCCTTTTGATATAGTGACATATGCGTTCGTTTTGATGGCATATTAAAACCTGGATTGCACTCTTTTAATGATGCTTTTTAAAGTGAGTCTGAGTGCTACTATAACACTGCATTGCTGCTCCACTCACCTCAGACTACAGGTCAGGTCAACGTCTTTGACATTTGAGAAGGCGGTCCCTTCAATTCTACAACTGCGTGCTGCTAACTCTCCACATACAACCCATGCTGGTTTTTGTTTTCAAAAGGTGGTACCCAACTCAAAAGGATCAGCATCCCCTATGGATTGGATTGCAGGGCCCTCTCACATTCCCTAGTCTAGAGACATTTTAAACAAGGATCGAGGTTGCTGCTGCTGCTTCACTTGGGGGTTGTTTAAACATATCCTGTCATCATTCCTCCTCGCGTTCTGCTTGGTAAAGAGGCTGCCAGAGGGGTAGGCAATGCAGCAGACTAAACCAGAGCCCCACTGGGCACCCTATTGATGTAACTAGAGAGCCACTTAAATGCAGAGCAGTGGTGAAAACCAGGAGCCAGCCAGGAGCTGCTTCGTCATCAATATTTAGAGCATCGGATGACTTGAGTCAGGGGCCATCCAAATTCCAGCATGAGAGGGAAGTGTTTTTCTGCGATAGAGGCATACTTTAATTCAGACCCTTAGATGAGAGAAAAAAATAGGGTAAATGAGAGGGACCATTATTATAGACACACTTTCCTTGTTTATGATAAGGAAGAGTATTCCATGTTCTTCCAATTACTAAGATTAAATCATTACCATTCTAAACTTTTATATCATTATAGCACAGTGATTTTAACATACGTGTGTATGAGGCACATTTCCCCATTTAGCTTACTGGTAAATGTAAGCTTGGTGACTCTGTTGGGCAATCTGTTCTATCAGTGTTTTATTAGTCCCTCAACAATTCCGTGATTGCAGAAAAAAATCATGGAATTTGCTCTCTCCCGTGGAATTTTCAATTTTTTGGGGTGGAAAAAAAAAGAAAACTCAAACATTTGCTTCCTACTCTCATTGTACATGTCACTAGAGTGCATACACGCTATTTGTATAGTGAGAAGTGTGGCAGAGTTTCAGTGCGAGCTTTAGTTCAACCATGGAGAGATTCCTAAGGCCATCTGTGAGCAAAAGATAGGGCACAAATGCAAAATGCAAGTCCAGTATCTCCAATAACTCACCGTCATAGCTTCTGTTAAAACAGCAGAAGACCGTGACATCGACCATGGATAGATAAACAGTGGCTACTGAAGAACGAAATCAGGTAATATTCAAAGCGTTGTTCTGTTACTCCTATGTGAAGGGTCAGAGAAAAAGGACCTTGCTTGTACTCGCTATGTTGCAGGTCCGGAAATGTCATTATCTGATTACTTGGGATGACTTAACATTTTTGTATATATATATATTTTTTTTACACATTTGTAAAACCGTGCATTTGTAAAATGTACCAATGCTAATTTGAATAACTGCAATCTTATTCTGCTAGGCAAATGTTGTTATTATGTGATTAAATGTTTTGGCCATAACTGTATTTAAGAATTGTTATGTTTTGTGTATATTTTAAAAATGGCATCCAATGGTCAGTGCTGTAAAAGTTTATAAAAAAAAAACTAAAAAAAAAAACAGTTTGCTTTATTGTATTTTTTTTTTATTTCCATAAAATATGGCAAACATTTTTGTTCTGGTTTTTTTTTCAGATTTTAGTAATGCGATTTAATAAAAAAAAAAATGAATTCAACTAACTGACTTACTTTTTCTTAGTTATAGTCATTAACATTGTTTTTCATTCAAGTTATTGCCACAGAAAACACTCTTCTCATTGCAGATTTTAGGAAGTTTTACCGCAGATTTCCGTGGGGACTATTTTATTTATGCTCCATATATAAACCCACTTTATTTAATTTTAACAGTGATTCTAATTTATTTTAAAAAAATATGTTTTATGTTAGTTACAGTATTTTAACACCCCAAGAGACTATTATGGGGAGTTAAGGTTATTATATTCCGTGGTCTGGGGGGTTTTGCTTCGGGAGAAGGAAGCAGCAATGAACCAACGATTGTGTGTATATGAGGCTGGAGTGGGGTGAACTGCCCGAGGGACATTGAATTAGTTTCAGGATAGTAGATCCCTCCCAGTATAGCAGACAGGTGTGGAAGCGTGACCGCCATTTGTTAGTGGAGTACGGCGAGCCGTCTTCACAGCACCTTTTGGTTGTAGTTTTTGTAGTGTTTATTTGCCGGATGTCCCACGTGACGCTACCATTGCGTCACATGGGGTTCCTGTAAATGTAAATAAACCTGCACACCTGCAGGGCTTGTCAATCCAAACCTTCCAGTCTTTGCCTCCTGTCAAACACGCATCCACGTCATCATCTCATCAGTCATTCATTTTCCATCAAAAAGTCCCCTGTTACAAGGGCCAATTTTTGGCTTCTCTCTTTTTGAGAGCTAATATTATAATCTCGTCTTCAATAAAGTTGTCCTTTCTGTGCTTTTGAATACTTTGAGCCATTGTTTCACCGAGTATGCAAATACATTGCTTCAGTTGGGTATAGTCTGAGTTGCTAAATGTATTAATTTCCGCATTCCTTGCAATATTACCATTTCCTTTTGAATTTCACAGACTTGCAAATCTATGCAAGATATTCGCAAGGCAAGCAGAGTTGCATAAAAGTAATATACATCACAAAATATTTTTTTATATATATGGCCTGTAGTGTTTTTTAGTATTTACTGCCCATTTCTGCTGACATTTTATGGACTTAATAGTATTTTTTTTTTTAAGACTCTGGATTAGATACATACCTTCAACTTAAGTTACTTTTTAACTTCTCACTGAAGAAAGCCCTTCATCTTTAATGCAGAATCAAAATACCTTTTCTATTCCTGCTGTAGTTCATATTTCTGTGAAACATATATTGGGTTACAATCTTAGAGCTGTTGCATTAGACATATCAGTTCTACTTCATGACTTGTACATTGTTTTGTTGTTCTTTTTGTTGAACAAGTGAGCAGAGCCTTAAGTAACCTCAACTATACTGTCAAGGAGCTGAGCCTCTGCTCTACATTTTTAAATGAAGTGTGATACAAATTGAGGTTGGGGAAACAAAGCAAGGCCTGTTGCCTTCAGGATACGGATAGCATACCTGAAACCAGATACAGTAGCAGCCTACTTGACTAATAAAAAAACCCTGCAAGGAAGAAATAAAATACTCTATCTTACAGTAAGTCGGTGTTCCTCACCACAACCCACCACCCACAACATCAAGGCATTCATCGGTTTTACATTCAACCTGTCTAGGTATTGTTTTAAAAAACAAACAAACAAAAAAAAAACCCTGTATCGGCATTTTGCAGCATACTTTGGTAATGGAAGTCGCACAGGCTGTCAGTTTTTTATACATTCACAGATGTGCTTTTCCAAGATAAGTTGATTGGTGGGGCCAAGAATAATTAGTCCTTCTGTCTGTGATAGGTAAATATTTAGTCTGGATGGCCCCAAATGGTGTTTTTTTCTGTACCAGTCTAAAGAGATGGGCAGGAAATTTTAATCTTTGTTTTTTTTAGCTGCTATGAGCTGGGTGTGTGAGGATTATGGCTCCAAGTAGTGGGAATTTAAGAAAGGCTTCTGGAAATAGACATGCTTTGCGCATTTTGTATGGAATTCTCTGTTGCATAAGGACTACCTAATGTTACCTTACTCTAGGTAGTCTAAGACTTGAAACCAGCCCATAGAGTACATTAATTTTACATTTTGAAAATGTTTATGGATGATTTGGTGTGGAACATGACTAACCCTATCTTTTTATGATAAACAACTTCAGTGGGAAGCATCCAGACATCTAGGGTTAAATAAATTTCCTGTTTTATACTGTAAAAATTACCCTCTTGCACTTGTTGCTACTGTAAATAGTGTCCTCATTTTCTAAAGTGTCCAATTTTATATGGTTTGTCTCCAGTTTAGAAACCACAGTTCAATCTGCTGGTGCTTGCCAGCCAACTGCCCTCTCTGCCCTTTAGGAAAATTACTTTTACTTATATTGCCCCTTCTGGAAAATTGGCATGCTTGAGATCCAGACACCTGATCCTGAACATTCTTATAACTTCAAGAGACTCCCACGTGTCACCCTTTACCATCAAAGCAAAATTCTCTAAACCTGACTGATTTCAACTAACTGCTCTTTGAACGAATTAGGATAGGGGAAACTTCCACTTTGACTTATAATATGACTACTTGGATGAGCTCTTGTCAGAGTCCAGCATGTGTTGGGTAAAAAAGAAGGGTAATTTTACTTATTCGCTTTTGTAATACTGGTATAATGTCTTGTCTGGAGCCTGTTGGATTAGCATGGGCCTAACCAACTGTCATGACATTTTCTGACTAAGTAAGGTTTTATTTCTGTAAAGTAGTAACTGTGGGTTTCACTGTGCCACAAGGGACCAGGATACACCAAAGGGTTGTTTTATGGAGGAATGTGTCCTAAAATAAATATTTGAACCACTGAGTATGGGTAGTACTAGTTTGCAATATAGTGAAACATTCTGTGCTGGCAGGGGAAGGTATACACAGGACGTCAGATTGTTTTTGCTGACAGGAAATGTCCCCTGGGGAAACTCCTAGAGTTTGTAGCTTGTTAAACTAGCTTAAGCCCTGTTCACACTTGTATCGGAAAGATACTGGTAAAATTGGTTTTGGTTTAGAATATACCACTATAATAACACTTTCTGTCCTAACTCACTTTAATACCAGTACAGGACCGATACTGTTGCAGTATTTCCCCTAGAAAATCACATAGGCCGGGGGGGGGGGGGGGGGGGGGGGGGGGGGGGGGGGTTGCTGTTATTTTTTGCACAAAGTGCAGGTGTCGTCTGTGCAGCTTATATTTCGTGGCTTGGAGAAAAAATGGCCTTCTGATAATCATATTCAGAAACTGGAAGTCAGTAAACCTCCAGGCTGTGTTTCAAACAAACACTCACGTCTTTGATATTTTACAACTTTGATTTGCCTTACATTGACACTTCAACACACAAATCTTAATTCATGCAAGCAAACTGAAACTTGATTATTGGAGAAAGTGTCAAAATAAGTGAAAATACTTTATACTACGACTACTTTATACTTTATACTTTATACTTCTTCATTGGTAATTTACGCTATTCACATTGTATAATCGTTCATTACACAAAGCATTTCCTTTAGAGTTACAAATCAATCAACCTATTTATTTTCTAAAGGTTGTAAACATTCCATGGTCAGTGTTTAATATGCACACATTGGTGTGCCTGTCAGAAACTGAAAATACTGTATTTCATTTTTTTCACAAGCAAACCCGCAACTAAACTGTTACTATATGGTCACATCAACGCTAAAACTGAATTATAATAATCATAACTAGGGATGGGTCAGTGTAGTCAAATACACACACACACAAAAAAAAATATTTGAATAGTATATTACCTATTCGACTACACAAAAAAACCTTCTACATTAGCTACTAGTAGAAGCAAATGCGTCTTTATTTTTTTAATGCTGACACTTAACATGCGTTATGTCAGT
Organism: Acipenser ruthenus; assembly: GCF_902713425.1. NCBI lineage: Eukaryota > Metazoa > Chordata > Actinopteri > Acipenseriformes > Acipenseridae > Acipenser > Acipenser ruthenus. Next base: position 41,925,962 of record NC_081194.1, read on the forward strand.
CTTAAACCTGTTGGTGTTTGCATATTAAACATAAGGACCCTAATTAATTATACAATGCTTGTAATAGCGACATTCTACAGTAATCCTATTCTGTTTGAAATTGTTGCCAATTGTATTGCCTTGTTTTTAGCTAATGTTAACAGATCCCTGCAATGACTGTACACTGCAGCTGTGTGAATTGAAATAAAATGTATTAATTACTATCAAATACCAATAATTGCCTGCATTACACATTTTTTATTTTGTATTAATTATATTCATTGTTGTCAGTGTTTTTAGTGTTAGCAGTCTGGTTCTAAGATGGTGGCACTACAGTAACTGTTTGTTCAATCTGTTTAATTTATTATCCTGAAACATGGAAACGCTTGTGATACACACTGTTGTGTAAATGGGCTGCCCCTCACATGACTGGCTGCCTGAAATGATGGCTTCCTTCACTGCTCAGAACAGTTGCTGTATATTTCCTGGATAACTTTTTTGGCCCTACCAGGTGTTAGGGCTGACTCCAGGTTTATGTAATGCTCTCTTACTGAAATTAGTTTCCATTCAACTGGCAAAGAAGAGTTACTTGAGCTCCTCCTTCTCTTGCATTCATTGCTGTTCCCTATTGTAATACTGTACCTGGAATGCTATTAACCAGAAGCTGTGTTTTTAATCACAGCACTGTGAGCCATTTGTTTGTACTTGCTTTTCTATGAGTGCTGGTTTAGTTGTAAAGTGTTCTGTAATAGGTCTCTACTGCACATAGGTGTATAATGGAGCCCTAAAATGTGCAGCATTTTGTCTTTTTTTTTTTTTGGTGGCTACCAAAATTTGTGTGTGTTTTTTTAATATACAGACGTGCTCAAATTTGTTGGTACCTTTACAGCTCATTGAAATAATGCTTAATTCCTCCTGAAAAGTGATGAAATTAAAAGCTATTTTATCATGTATACTTGCATGCCTTTGGTATGTCATAGAATAAAGCAAAGAAGCTGTGAAAAGAGATGAATTATTGCTTATTCTACAAAGATATTCTAAAATGGCCTGGACACATTTGTTGGTACCCCTTAGAAAAGGTAATAAATAATTGGATTATAGTGATATTTCAAAATAATTAGTTTCTTTAATTAGTATCACACATGTCTCCAATCTTGTAATCAGTCATTCAGCCTATTTAAATGGAGAAAAGTAGTCACTGTGCTGTTTGGTATCATTGTGTGCACCACACTGAACATGGACCAGAGAAAGCAAAGGAGAGAGTTGTCTGAGGAGATCAGAAAGAAAATAATAGACAAGCATGGTAAAGGTAAAGGCTACAAGACCATCTCCAAGCAGCTTGATGTTCCTGTGACAACAGTTGCAAATATTATTAAGAAGTTTAAGGTCCATGGAACTGTAGCTAACCTCACTGGGCGTGGCCGCAAGAGGAAAATCGACCCCAGAGTGAACAGAAGGATAGTGCGAATGGTAGAAAAAGAACCAAGGATAACTGCCAAAGAGATCCAAGGTGAAGGTACGTCAGTTTCTGATCGCACCATCCGTCGCTTTTTGAGCGAAAGTGGGCTCCATGGAAGAAGACCCAGGAGGACTCCACTTTTGAAAGAAAAACATAAAAAAGCCAGACTGGAATTTGCTAAAATGCATATTGACAAGCCACAATCCTTCTGGGAGAATGTCCTTTGGACAGATGAGTCAAAACTGGAGCTTTTTAGCAAATCACATCAGCTCTATGTTCACAGACGAAAAAATGAAGCTTTCAAAGAAAAGAACACCATACCTACAGTGAAACATGGAGGAGGCTCGGTTATGTTTTGGGGCTGCTTTGCTGCGCCTGACACAGGGTGCCTTGAATCTGTGCAGGGCACAATGAAATCTCAAGACTATCAAGGCATTCTGGAGCGAAACGTACTGCCCAGTGTCAGAAAGCTCTGTCTCAGTCGCAGGTCATGGGTCCTCCAACAGGATAATGACCCAAAACACACAGCTAAAAGCACCCAAGAATGGATAAGAACAAAACATTGGACTATTCTGAAGAGTCCTGATCTGAATCCTATCGAACATCTATGGAAAGAGCTGAAACTTGCAGTCTGGAGAAGGCACCCATCAAACCTGAGACAGCTGGAGCAGTTTGCTCAGGAAGAGTGGGCCAAACTACCTGTTAACAGGTGCAGAAGTCTCATTGAGAGCTACAGAAAACGTTTGATTGCAGTGATTGCCTCTAAAGGTCGTGCAACAAAATATTAGGTTAGCGGTCCCATCATTTTTGTCCATGCCATTTTCATTTGTTTTATTATTTACAATATTATGTTGAATAAAAAATCAAAAGCAAAGTCTGATTTCTATTAAATATGGCATAAACAATGGTGGATGCCAATTACTTTTGTCAGTTTCAAGTTTCTTGTGGAGGGGTACTGTCACAAAGACAGCCGGAGTGGGTGGCGTCAGACCAGAGCCAGGAAATAAATAAACAAAACGAGAGGTAGAGTTTGGTGGAGCTGAGCGAATGCTTTCGCTCAGCATTTAATAAATAAACAGAACAGAAAAATAAAAAGGTTTTACACACAAAAACACAAGCACAAAACAGGACACGGCACTATACGCCAAAATAAAGACAAACAAAACGAACTACACCGACAAAACACGGTGAGCAGATTTTACTACCTATCACTTTTCACTATTACTACCTCCGTCTCCTATCCCGTTCTCCACTCACCGAACACACAACCCCGAGTGAAAAAAATGTGCATCTATATATACTGTTGTGCTGGGATTCAATTACTGATTAATTATTCACTTGAATCCCAGCACGTGAATTAATTCTGTGCAACCCCGTGCTCACATATTACATTTAACCAGCACGTGAAGTGATTTGTGCCCTTCTCGTGCCTAAATACAAATCTACATTTTTAAATACACGTGAAACACAGACCCGTTTATATCCCGTGTACCAATGACTATACACCAACATTTACACACGCACGCAACACATACAACACATAATATGCACACAGGGGCGGGGCACATTGCCACAGGTACCAACAAATTTGAGCACGTCTGTATATAAAAAATACATGGTTGAAGGCTATGTTTGCACCCTGAGCCATTCGAAAAAAAAGCCATAATACCACAGCAGTGATGTCAAAAAGTGAATTCCTCTAGAGGAAAATATACTCTAACTTTTGACCCATTCGACTCCTCGAGACCGTCACTTTCAATTCAAACACAAAATGTCTAATTTTCAATCACTCGACAACACCCACGGTACAGAAATGTTCATTAATGATCAACAAAATGAAAATACGTTAAATTCATGTAAAGCTGGTACATTCGTATCTCAGAGAAACTGGAGAGGAACAGGAAATGTAAAACAAGGAAAGGCAATCATCCAAATAAAGCTGAAGCACTAACGGATAACGACTTAGAACGTCTGTACAGCACTGAAACATTACGTTTAAAAAAATAAAATAAAAAATAATCCAACTGTACTGCTGACCCTCATCATCTTTAATATTGGCATCACAAGGGTATCCATGTATTATAAAAAATAATAGATGGGCCTCTTCAGTGAGTTACAGGAAAACAATTCCATCTCGGGTTTCTGTGACAGTTTATAAATTAATTGTAATTTATGACGTCATGTACATTTCTTTTGTACTGGTATTTGAGTTGATGTGCTTTAGTTGAACAAGCTGGCTGTATTACCTCAGGTTCACTCAATGCTGTGAAATCAGGTTAATAATTGTCTGTAAAACTATTTTTAAAACAGTTATGAACACTGAGAGACAGGCTTGTGGTATAATTTGGTTTTCTCTGGCTCTCTTAACATGCCAGTAGTATTTATGAAACTATTGATATTTTTAAAAACAGTCCTGTTTGCTGATTTGAAGTACTGTACATTTGAGTTGAGGAATTCAACAAGAATCAATACTAACTAACAAATAACTAAATACATACTTGACCATATCTGTTTTCTGCCTTGTAATTTTATTATAATTGTATTTTAGATTTGTCATTGTTCATTCCAGAACCATGTAATTTTTCTTGGACATAATGCTTTATGCTGGAGAACATCTGAAATGCAAAACCTCCTTGTCACCCTGTTGCTTGTTAAAATGCTCCAGGAGACATTGTTTAAACAGACAGGTATTCAGCATCTGTCAAGACATTAGAAGACTAACTGCACAAGGCCAGACAGGAGTACATTGTATTGCCACGATGCACTGTTTCTTGCCTTGTGTGACTGCTTGCTGTTGACAGAGGCTTTCTAACAAGTAAAATCAGAGCAGTACAGGCATAATGGTAAACAAACTGGACAAGATTAAAGCTTTGCACTGTTTCCAGCTGGCCTTGCATCACATTTATCAAGGAAAAGAAACATTCTGTTGACATTTATATTGTTTTTTTGTTTGTTTAACCCTTTCAACAATATAAGAATTTAGGAAACTTAATGAATGAGAAGAGGGCATTCAGCCCATCTGTCAGATTCCTAGGAGATGATTGATCTTAACTTTGTCAAGTTGGGTCTTCAAGGATCCTGATGATAAAACTATAAGAAGGTAGACTAATTCATTCATCGGTGTTATGTCATTGACCTACATTTGTAACCACCTGTGGTGGGGTGCACCCTGCCCCTGTGTGTATTTTGTGTATTGTCTATTGTGTTGTTATTGTTTTAAAATTGATGTGTGCATGGGTGTGTTAGGTTGGCAGGGAAAGATTAATGGCCTCCCCTGCCATTCACGTGCAGAATGTGCTGTCCCGATTTGAATGATTAACAAGCAATTGAGACCAGGCACAGCTGCATGAAAGAGGCAGGGATCTCACTCGAGGTTGGGTGTTTTGTTTTGGCCACTGTGCCGTTTTACTTTTGAAACGTGTGTTGTTTTGTGTTCAACGTTTTTTATTTAATAATAATCATGTGCATCAGCATTTCATACCTCACAGTACTGTGTGTCTCCTTCCTGGTCTGATGTCTCCACAAGCTGCCCATGACACCGCCCTAGGGCAGGGGTTCTCAAACAGTGAAGCACGCCTCCCTAGGGGACACGCAACTGTTCAAGGTGCCTGTGCCTGCCACCTAGTTTGTTTGAGTTAACGATGCAGCTTTCTGCTGCTGCAATGTACAGGCTTTTAGTTTAGTGATTTCAAATAACAAGCAGACACCCAATGCTAATACATCACCACCTGACCTGAATCTCTGTTTTAACCCGATTGTGCAAGAGTTAATGCGAGCGGCACAAAAATATAGGCGCTAACCCTCTAAAAACTCACTACGCAGACAACTAGTACATTCCCAAAAACTACCCAAAACAACACCACCCTCCGAAGCAGCCAGACGCACACATGTATTCATGCCAGAGTGTAAAATAATATTCTCTTGTTATAAAAAGAATCTTGTAATGCATGAGTATAACAGGAAACACACACAGGAGCGTCCAGGGAAACAAAACAGTAATACATAATGCTTCTTCAGTTTTGTCTAAATGTATGTTAAACTTTAGTTTCTTCAGTGTTACTGAAGATTTTGATATGTGTTTCGTGTTTTTCTTCTCACCAGAAAATGATCCTAAATATAAAATTCCTAAGTTAAATATTTCTCTGCACTGTACACTACAAAACTGTGGAAGGGCCACTAAAAACTGATTTGACAATCCCACCCAGATTGTGAAACGGATAATTAAGTATACTAAAACGTTACAGAAACTGTAGACATACCAGAATTAATATAAGCAAATAGTAATAACATACCACATATATTAATTCTTATAATACTGTAATTCCATTTCCAAATGCTTAATGATTTAATCATTATGTTATGGCTTGTTTTCTGGTAGAGAGGAGATAAACGTATGGTACATATAATGAAGCAGGTGCTTAAGGGAGGCGTAAGCACAGAAAACAGTATTTTTTTGTTTTTGTTTTTTTTATGTATTACAACATTGTATTGCTTTCTGAGACTACATGTCTATGATGTATGTTGTATTATATTATTATAGCAGCAACATGTGAATGTATTATGTATACTATATACTGTGCAAAAGTTTTAGGCAGGTGTGAAAAAATGCTGTAAAGTAAGAATGCTTTCAAAAATAGACATGTTAATAGTTTATATTTATCAATTAACAAAATGCAAAGTGAGTGAACAGAAGAAAAATCTACATCAAATCAATATTTAGTGTGACCACCCTTTGCCTTCAAAGCAGCATCAATTCTTCTAGGTACACTTGCACACAGTTTTTGAAGGAACTCGGCAGGTAGGTTGGCCCAAACATCTTGGAGAACTAACCACAGTTCTTCTGTGGATTTAGGCAGCCTCACTTGCTTCTCTCTCTTCATGTAATCCCAGACAGACTCGATGATGTTGAGATCAGGGCTCTGTGGGGGCCATACCATCACTTCCAGGACTCCTTGTTCTTCTTTACGCTGAAGATAGTTCTTAATGACTTTCGCTGTATGTTTGGGGTCGTTGTCATGCTGCAGAATAAATTTGGGGCCTCCCTGATGGTATTGCATGATGGATAAGTATCTGCCTGTACTTCTCAGCATTGAGGAGACCATTAATTCTAACCAAATCCCCAACTCCATTTGCAGAAATGCAGCCCCAAACTTGCAAGGAACCTCCACCATGCTTCACTGCTGCCTGCAGACACTCATTCGTGTACCGCTCTCCAGCCCTTTGGCGAACAAACTGCCTTCTGCTACAGCCAAATATTTCAAATTTTGACTCATCAGTCCAGAGCACCTGCTGCCATTTTTCTGCACCCCAGTTCCTGTGTTTTCATGCATAGTTGAGTCGCTTGGCCTTGTTTCCACGTCGGAGGTATGGCTTTTTGGCCGCAAGTCTTCCATGAAGGCCACTTCTGACCAGACTTCTCCGGACAGTAGATGGGTGTACCAGGATCCCACTGTTTTCTGCCAATTCTGAGCTGATGGCACTGCTGGACATCTTCCGATTGCGAAGGGAAGTAAGCATGATGTGTCTTTCATCTGCTGCAGTAAGTTTCCTTGGCCGACCACTGCGTCTACGGTCCTCAACGTTGCCCGTTTCTTTGTGCTTCTTCAAAAGAGCTTGGACAGCACATCTGGAAATTTCTGCCTGGGAGAGACCTTGCTGATGCAGTATAACTACCTTGTGTCTTGTTGCTGTGCTTAGTCTTGCCATGGTGTATGACTTTTGACAGTAAACTCTTCAGCAACCTCACCTTGTTAGCTGAGTTTGGCTGTTCCTCACCCAGTTTTATTCCTCCTACACAGCTGTTTCTGTTTCAGTTAATGATTGTGTTTCAACCTACACATTGAATTGATGATCATTAGCACCTGTTTGTTATAATTGTTTAATCATACACCTGACTATATGCCGACAAAATCCCTGACTTTGTGCAAGTGTACCTAGAAGAATTGATGCTGTTTTGAAGGCAAAGGGTGGTCACACCAAATATGGATTTGATTTAGATTTTTCTTCTGTTCACTCACTTTGCATTTAGTTAATTGATAAATATAATCTATTAACATGTCTATTTTTGAAAGCATTCTTACTTTACAGCATTTTTTCACACCTGCCTAAAACTTTTGCACAGTACTGTATATATATATATATATATATATATATATATATATATATATATATATATATATATATATATATATATATATTATATAGTGCTGTAAAAAAGTATTTGCCCCCTGTCTGATTTTCCAAATTTTTTGCACATTTTTCACATTGTATTTGATCAGATTTTTTTATGGGTTGTAGTAGTATACAGAGGGAGTCTGAAAGAAAAAATGACACCAAAGTTTGGTGCTTTTTTCATTTGTTTGGTGTGAAAGATAATCAAACATGCAATCTTCAGGTGTGAAAGTTATTGCCCCCCCTAGTTAACTCAACCCAATTAAAGGGATAATTAGGGTCAGCTGTTTGATTACTTTGGTTAACAACCAGGCCTGATTTGGGGCAGCCCTGCCCAATATAAATCTGACTAACTTTGGCCCTTACCATCAGAGTGAAGTTGTCAGCACACAGGTTCTAGAGGCACATCATGCCACGAACAAAAGAAATTCCTGAAGACCTCTGGAAAAAAGTTGTTGATGCCTATCAGCCTGGAAAGGGTTACAAAGTAATTTCTAAGGCTGTGGGGCTCCACCGAACCACAGTCAGAGCCATATTGTCCAAATGGAGAAAGTTTGGGACAGTAGTGAATCTTCCAAGAAGTGGCCGTCCTGCCAAAATCTTTCCAAGAGCAAGGTGTAAAATCGCCCAGGAAGTCACAAAGAACCCTAGGACAACATCCAGGGATCAGCAGGTCTCTCTCGCCTCGGCTAAGGTCAGTGTTCATGACTCCACCATCAGAAAGACACTGGGCAAAAATGGGATTCATGGCGGAGTAGCAAGGCGGAAACCATTGCTCACTAAGAAGAACATGAATGCTCGTCTCAAGTTTGCCAAACAGCACCTGGAACAATGTTCTATGGACAGATGAGTCAAAAGTGGAACTTTTTGGCCGACATGGACCCGTTATGTGTGGCGAAAACCAAACACTGCATTCCACAGTAAGAACCTCATACCAACGGTCAGGCATGGTGGTGGTAGTGTCATGGTTTGGGGATGCTTTGCTGCATCAGGACCTGGACGCCTTGTCATCATTGAAGGAACCATGAATTCTTCGCAGAGAATTCTACAGGAGAATGTCAGGCCATCCGTCCGTGAGCTGAAGCTGAAGCGCAGCTGGGTCATGCAGCAAGACAATGATCCAAAACACACAAGCAAGTCTACATCAGAATGGTTGAAGAACAAGAAATGTAAAGTTTTGGAATGGCCTAGTCAAAGTCCAGACCTAAACCCCATTGAGATGTTGTGGCAGGACCTGAAACGAGCAGTTCATGCTCGAAAACCCACAAATATCACTGAGTTTGATCAGTTCTGCATGGAGGAGTGGGCCAAAATTCCTCCACGGCGCTGTGAGAGACTAATCAATAACTACAGGAAGCGTTTGGTTCCAGTTATTGCTGCTAAAGGTGGCGTAACTAGTTATTGCGTCTAAGGGGGCGATAACTTTTTCACCCGGTGGCATTGGGTGTTGCATTACTTTCTTTAATAAATAAATGAAATATGTATCACATTTTTGTGCTATTTGTTCACTCAGTGTCCCTTTTATCTAATATTAGGTTTTGGTTGAAGATCTGATAACATTCAGTGTCAAAAATATGCAAAAATGCAGAAAATCAGACGGGGCAAATACTTTTTCACGGCACTGTATATATATATATACAGTGCCTTGCAAAAAGTATTCAGACCCTTGACCAATTCTCTCATATTACTGAATTACAAATGGTACATTGAAATTTCGTTCTGTTTGATATTTTATTTTAAAACACTGAAACTCAAAATCAATTATTGTAAGGTGACATTGGTTTTATGTTGGGAAATATTTTTAAGAAAAATAAAAAACTGAAATATCTTGCTTGCATAAGTATTCAACCCCCACACATTAATATTTGGTAGAGCCATCTTTCGCTGCAATAACAGCTTTAAGTCTTTTGGGGTAAGTATGTACCAGCTTTGCATACAGTGTCGGAGTGATTTTGGCCCATTCTTCTTGGCAGATTTGCTCCAGGTTGTGCAGGTTGGTTGGACGACGCTTGTGGACCGCAATTTTCAAATAGTGCCACAGATTCTCAGTGGGATTGAGATCAGGACTTTGACTGGGCCACTGTAGGACATTCACCTTTTTGTTCTTGAGCCACTCCAATGTTGCTTTGGCCTTGTGCTTGGGATCATTGTCCTGCTGAAAGGTGAATTTCCTCCCAAGCTTCAGTTTTTTAGCGGACTGAAGCAGGTTCTCTTCCAGTATTTCCCTGTATTTTGCTCCATCCATTCTTCCTTCAATTTTAACAAGATGCCCAGTCCCTGCTGATGAGAAGCATCCCCACAGCATGATACTGCCACCACCATACTTCACTGTAGGGATGGTGTGTCTTGAGGCATGGGCAGTATTAGGTTTGCGCCACACATAGTGCTTTGAGTTTTGGTCAAAAAGCTCTATCTTGTTCTCATCTGACCACAAAACCTTTTCCCACATCGCAGCTGGGTCACTCATGCTTTCTGGCAAACTCCAGACGTGCTTTCAGATGGTACTTTTTGAGTAACAGCTTCTTTCTTGCCACCCTCCCATACAGGCCAGTGTTATGCAGAGCTCTTGATATGGTTGACTTGTGCACCATTACTCCACTCCCAGCCACTGAACTCTGTAGCTCCTTCAAAGTGATTGTTGGCCTCTCTGTGGCTTCTCTCACAAGTCTCCTTCTTGTTTGAGCGCTGAGTTTTGAGGGACGGCTTTTTCTTGGCAGTGCCTGGGTGGTGTGATGCAGCTTACACTTCCTGATTATTGATCCAACTGTGCTCACTGGGATATCCAAACACTTGGATATTATTTTGTACCCTTTCCCTAATCTATGCATTTGTATTACTTTATCTCTAACTTCTGTAGAATGCTCTTTGGTCTTCATTTTCCTTCAGATTCACAGCCTGACCAATGATTCTTCAACAGTGGGGTTTTTATCCAGAAAATGTGACAGCAACTTTAATGGTTCACAGGTGGAGGCCAATGGTAAGGTAATTGTGTCCTCGTTAGGGCAATTTCTTTCATCGGTGTAAACTGGGAGCTTCCACAGCACAGGGGTTGAATACTTATGCAAGCAAGATATTTCAGTTTTTTATTTTTCTTAAAAATATTTCCCAACATAAAACCAATGTCACCTTACAATAATTGATTTTGAGTTTCAGTGTTTTAAAATAAAATATCAAACAGAACGAAATTTCAATGTACCATTTGTAATTCAGTAATATGAGAGAATTGGTCAGGGGTCTGAATACTTTTGTAAGGCACTGTGTGTGTGTATATATATTGTGAAGGATTTCACCTTCTCGGGTTCGTTGCCCCTTTAAGAATTGACCCAGACACAGAAATAGCGTTCAGCGCTTCCGCGCACTTTTAAAAAAACAAACAAAAACACAAAACAAACACCTAGCTCTTATCGAGCACTAACTACACACGCAGGAACCTAACTAACGCAGGACGGCTAAGCCGTTTCCCTGTCCTCCCAAAACAACAGTTTAGTACCGCACTTACTTCTTAACTCTCTCGATCTCTCTGACTGCTGGGAAGCAGAGCACCTCGTCTGCCTCCTTCTCCTCAGCAGCCCTGAGCAGATTGACTGCTCTCCTTTTAACTGCCCAATCATGCTCAGGTGCGGATAATCATTAATAAAACAATTAACAACACGTGCATTCGCACATCTTTTCTCTCTTGCAGGGAGGTTTTAACCCCCTCCCTGCTGTCTCACTCCACCTGCTTCCTCACACATCCCCCCCCTTGTCTTTTCAAGACACAAGCCACGAGACGGCCACCTCTTCCCCTAAAACACAACCACCCAGCCTCAAGTCCAGCAATGTCCATTGCCGCCCTCTTCCACGGGCGGGCTTGAGGATGGGTCGGTCCTTTCGGCGCTGCCAGGAAGGGACCGCAAACCGGTGACACGGGACCCCACCGGGCTAACAGGGCCGACCGACGCGTAGGCCGGGGCACTGGAGGATGCCGCAGTGGACACAGGTCTTCCCCTGGGGACTGGCGCAGTGATGCCCGACCACCCAGGGGGAGCGAAGCAGCGAACAGGGGGAGCGACAGCGACGTCTGGCAGCAGCCCAGCGACGTCTGGGTGCTCGGGGAGAGCGGAGAAGGTAACCAGGGGCAGAGCTGTGGCCAGTGCTGCAGACCCCTGGGCTCCAGGTCCAGCACGGGGAGGTCCAGGAAGACCGGCAGGGTGTCCCGGAGCAAGGGGTGAGGGACTGGACGCAGCGGCGCCGAACTGGACTGTAGGGGTGGTGGTCGGGGCTGTGGTGGAGGTATGCTTTCCACCTCCTCCCCGGGCTCCGGCTCCTCCCCTCTGGGCTCCGGAAGCGGCGGCTCCTCCCCTCTGGGCTCCGGAAGCGGCGGCTCCTCCTCTCTGGGCTCCGGCAGCGGCAGCTCCTCCCCTTTGGGCTCTGGAACTTGAGTCAGTGGGGCACCCCCTGCCTGCTCCCACCTTTGGAGCAGCAGGTCCAGCTCCGTCGGCTCCGGATCCGGTAGCCCCAACTCCTGTCTCCACTTCTTTGTCTGTTCTACTTGAGCAGCGGTGTTTCTTTTGATCTCCTCGATCAATTCCTTAAAATCCATTTTTTCTTTTACTGGGTCGTAGGGGCACCCACACTTCTGGTACCATATGTTAAAGATTTCACCTTCTCGGGTTCGTTGCCCCTTTAAGAATTGACCCAGACACAGAAATAGCGTTCAGCGCTTCCGCGCACTTTTAATAAAACAAACAAAAACACAAAACAAACACCTAGCTCTTATCGAGCACTAACTACACACGCAGGAACCTAACTAACGCAGGATGGCTAAGCCGTTTCCCTGTCCTCCCAAAACAACAGTTTAGTACCGCACTTACTTCTTAACTCTCTCGATCTCTCTGACTGCTGGGAAGCAGAGCACCTCGTCTGCCTCCTTCTCCTCAGCAGCCCTGAGCAGATTGACTGCTCTCCTTTTAACTGCCCAATCACGCTCAGGTGTGGATAATCATTAATAAAACAATTAACAACACGTGCATTCGCACATCTTTTCTCTCTTGCAGGGAGGTTTTAACCCCCTCCCTGCTGTCTCACTCCACCTGCTTCCTCACAATATATATATATATATATATATATATATATATATATATATATAATATCACAGGGTCAACACAGCAGCTCAAGCCCCTATTTAAAAGTTTTAGACAGCATCAGTAAACAAACCATATTATGCACGTGCATGCATGGTGATCTCTATGGAATGCCATCTGGGTCAAAGCGTTATGCTGCTTTTAGAGCGAGTCATTCTGAAATGCCTCGCTTAAACAGTACCCAACTTCCAGAAAATGTTGTGTAGTGATTTGTATATAGGTTGTATATATTTTTTGTTGCGACTTTGTTACGTGTAATGTAATGAACGAGAACCAAAACGTGTTTTTTGGGGGGTTTTTTTCCCCTTCACTTTACAATGCAATTTCCACGTTTTTGTTTTATTTGAAGTGTTTAAAGTTACATTTCAGTTTTTATTTGCTTGTTCAGCTACAAAAAGGTACAAGTAAACCTCATGTTATTACTTTATGAAAGTTTCTATGGCCACTGTTTACTGTGAAGAAACGGCAATGGCAAGGAATGAAAGAAAATCGGGAATAAACAAAACAACATTTAACTTGATCTGCTATTTGGCATCCTTTGTTTTGTAGTTAATTCTCTGGGGTAAAGTAAGTCCTACACAACTTATTCTTTACTCCTGGGATATTTTTCTATTTTAACGTGTTGCATATTGTAAGGTCTTGCTGTACAATAAAGGCGCACACAGGGGCCACGCCCCCCCCCCCCCCGCCCCTGCTGCTATGCTTTTATTACTTTTTGAAAAACGAATATCTAAAATAAGTTAAATTCTGTGCGAATATCTGAACATGAAAATCCTGTGTTCATCCCAGCACTACCTTTAAAAAAAAAAAAAAAACTGTAGCCAACCAAGTATTTGATTGCTCTTAAAATCAAGTTCTTCATGTAATGGTAGGTTTATAGAAAGTAGAGTAATAACAGATGCATTTAATTAGGGTGGAGTGCATGTCTGTTCAAATACAATGACAGTCCTTTTACCTTACCTGTATTTTCCTGCGTCTTTTGACATGATAATTAGGGTTTGTAAAGCATTTGTTTGTATTGCTCATAAGAACAGACGGTCCATTATATAGCAAAACCAAATACAAAAAAACCCATTTCCATTGCAACCCCACCCCCTCCTCCTTCAGAGAATAATGGATATAATAAGCTAACTGTAATAAAACCTATACATTTGATGGATTACTGTGTTTCCTATATATTTCACACATGGGCCCAACGTCTGACATTTACCAGTAAATCTCAAGAATAACCAAGTGCCTTTTGCTAATGACCGAATGTCTCTCTTTCGTGCATTGTAAGGCTTCAAGTGTAACTCCAAGTGCCACAAGAGTACCATGCTGCAGTAAGTAAGGACATATATCTCTTCAGTTCCCGTATTTGTTGCGTTTTGTGTCATAACCAAAGTGTGATTTTCTGTTGGAAAAAAATAAGGTCCTAAGATTTAATTTGCATTTAACAGAATGTTATTTTTCATCAAACTACTATATATTTGGAGTACAAGATCCTTCAACACCATTGTGAATGGTTTGGTTTTATATGCAAATTGACCAGAATGTTGCTTATTCTACATAAGTAGATCACAGTATTGTTCAGTACCATGTTGAATTGCTCAATTGTGCATTACTGTAAGCTATTGATGATTATTGTGTTAATGGAAAATATGTATGCAGAAATAAGTGTATTGTTTGACATTAATGTAACATTTGTATGTAGAAATACATATATTTGACATCAATGTGTTTTGTTAATGGAAAACATTTGTATGCAGTAAGGCTGAAGAGTTTAAACGATAAACATTTCTATTGTTATTTTTACTTCCTCTGCGCCTTAGGCTTGCCCCACCCTCCTCCAGTTCACTGCATGATTAATCTTTAGCCAGTCAGAGAAAACCAGTAGAACGCAGCTTGCAAGCATAATACATATAGATGTCGTTCGAGTTGATAGAGATAGAATTAGAAGCAAGTACAAAAATGTATCATTCAAAAATTAAAGCGAGAAGTCCTGTTTGGACCTGTTTTGAAAAAGTTGAGGACAATACTGTAAAATGCACCATTTTTTTAAAGTTGCTAAGTTATCGTGGAGGTTCCACAGGAGTATAGCTCAATCATATCTCCGGTTGAAACATCCTCACTACCAGCTAGATGAAGCGTCAGCCCAGGATAACACAATTTGCCCGCCATCGCTTTTGTGATCTGGAAAGGGCATATAAAATATCTGATCTAGTAGCAGAGATGATTGCGATACACTGTTTACCCGTTTGAGTTGTGGAAGCAATTTAGTCATCTTCTGTCTTTTATTGAGCCTGGCTACAAACTGCCTTCTTGCCCCTCTGTGATGTGTAGAATACGTTGACTGCTGGAGTATACATTGTGCACATCAGGAATTACCATATATATGTCAATATTAAACTTTAAAGTAAAAAATAGGAGTTAAAATAAAGTTAGTAACATTTGAATAAGAGTCACAACAGTACTTTTATTAAATATGGATGTTATGAATCATTTAACCAGTAAACGACCAGCCTTGGTATGCAGAAATAAATATATTCTTCGACATTCATGATTATTTTGTTAATTTAAAAGCTGCTAGAGACTGGAAAATGCTGGCAGATTTTGGTCAACGGCTTATTTTCCCACATATATTGCCTCCACTAACCTTCGACCAGATATTGTCTTGTGTGCCTTGTTCACCTGGTAGAGTTAACAGTGCCATGGGAGGATGCTGTAGATGAGGCGTATGAGAGGAAGAAACTGCGGTATGCTCAACTAGCCGCTGAAGCGGAACAGCAAGGATGGAGAGTCCGGGTTTACCCAATGGAGGTGGGTTGTCGAGGATTTGTGGCACACTCTACAACCCAGTTTCTCAGAGACATCGGATTCAGTGGCCAAGAGTTGCGTCGCACAGTGAAGAATCTGAAGCAGCAGAGAGGAGCAGCAACTGGCTGTGGTTGAGATGGAAAGATTCTGGTTGGGGATCTCAAGCACAATAGGAAGAAAGAAAAGCTGATGTATGGGTATGTAAGCTGGGCAGAGTTGAGTGGAGGACGGAGGGGGGTGATGCTGGGATGCCAGAATCACCGTCGAGCCCTCTTGAGGTGTCGTGGGCTAGTCGACGAAATACCGAGGATGGAAGGTGCCCACTTGAAGACCCCAAAGATGTACCCTACTTAACTCAATCCAGACGGTTATCATGCTGATGCGCTGGGGAGACCACACTACGTCTTAGTTGGTGCTTATCTTGGCGAGAGCCTAGTTCAAATCCGCATGAAGTTTTTACATCTACTCTCATGTAATGGAAATCATTATATGAAGGAATAAATACATTCTTCGATGATATACCTGCATTTACCAATACATTTCGGTAAATCATAAAATTAACTGGTAAATGTCCGAAAGGCTATTTATTTCTTCAAAATTTACCACCTTATTTGGTAAATGTTGACATTTACCGGTAAAACTTAAGATTGACCAGATACAGACTGACTAACATATACACTGTACAATATGATCCTTTTCTAAACTTTACAATTAAAGTTCATGTAATTAGTGCCTATATATTTGTTTATTTGTGTAAACTTTTATATACCATACCAGTTTAATATTTTTGAGGAATCTATCTTAACAAATCTTAGATTCATTTTCTGCAGAACCGTGCTCTTTGAAAACTTAATGAGTCACACCAATGAAGTCACTGGCTGAAACATTTATCTACTTGACTTAGTTTCTTGTAAGCTTTACCTTATTTTTAAACAAACTGTTGTCCATGTCCAAGTCATGCAACCTTGGTAAGTAAAGCAACATCATATGGGGAGAAGTGAAGCTCCTCTTTTAATTTTTATATTTTCTTCCCTAAGCTATAGCAGATCTTTCCGATGACATTTCTAACCACCTGCTTTCAGTAGTAGCCAGGAGAGCAGTCTGCGCATGTGCCAAAGGTCTGGATTAAAGAAAAATAAAATAGAAAGATGAGCAGGGAATTGTCAGGAAGCTGTTTAGAGTGGGATAGCAGGACAAGGTGAATTTATGATGGAGGCCACTGGGGAACACAAACAATGTCCAGAAGTTCCAGCTGATTGATTTCTTATTAACTTCCCGATTTCAGTGTTGGCTCCCTTACCAACCACGTAGGTTTCAGTGTATGTATGTGAATATTTCATAACTTGGATTTGAATCACAGCATCAAAATGAAATACATATATAAATACATATTTCAAGGTGTAGGGTGTGCTATAAAATGTTTATAGTTACCTTATATGACTGTTTAGATTCAAGGTTCTCTTTGTGTATCAAAACATTGTCTGATGGACAAGTTCCTATTTTTAATGATTTAAGCAATTAAATAAATGCACAAAAGAATGTACTTTATATGTCATAAACTACGCAAAGGAATGCATTTCTTTGCGCAGTTTGATGTACAATGGGTTATTTGGCTACTGCAGGTAAATTCAGCCATATTTTTTGACTTCCAATTAAAGTGTTCAGTCCGACGTCTTCTGTCATTGTTTGGGGTGTCTGGTGTATTGATGACCGCCACCTGACATTCAGTAACACCTTTTTAAAGATTTCAAAAGGAAGTGTTTTTTTTTATTTTGGTATTTTAATTCAATGAATCAGTACAAGTTCAAGGTAAGTCTAGGTTTTAAGGATTTTTTTTTTATTTTTATTTTTTTAAGAAAACAATGGTTTTCTCCTCTCTGATTGGCTCTACTGTGTGATAGTTGACCTTTTGAAGCAGAAATGTATTATTGGGCCGTCTTTTGTTAAGTAACACATTTTGTAAATGGAAATGTAATATTTATATGACATATTTTTATTTTATTAAACAATTGCTTAAGTGTATGCTTAAAGTAAGAATTTAACAAAAGTTGTTGTAGTTGACATTGCATAGGCTACATTTCTTTTATACTGTACAGTAGTGGTAGAAGTTATAATATGCAATGTTTGACAGCAAGTGGCTGTAAAGATTAATGTCACATTAACTGTATATATTTTTTTCTACAGAAGTTTTTTTTTCACTAGTACAACTGCAAAATGTTATTTTTGTGTGACTTGTAAAACAAATGTGTACATTGCTGTCAAGCACACAATAAATTACTAAGTTATTCTTTGTATTCGTTTTCTTAAGTAAATTAAACAAGTAAACAATACCTGTTCATTTTTCTCATAAATACAAGTAAATTATATATGTTCATTTCTTTAATTGTAAACTACTAGAACAAGACATAGGGTCTATATGTAAACTGTTTTATAATAGCTTACCTGCACTAACTATTGTCGGTATCCAATTGGTATCGTCCGATATGGGTAGATAATTATCGGCTGTTGGTATCAGCCAAGAAAATCTTTATCGGTGCACTCCTAATACTCATTTAACACATCTTATTGCTGCTATTGTATGGAGCACAATGTGTATGCAGCACAAAATGACCACCCATATATATATATATATATATATATATATATATATACAGACGTGCTCAAATTTGTTGGTACCCTTACAGCTCATTGAAATAATGCTTCATTCCTCCTGAAAAGTGATGAAATTAAAAGCTATTTTATCATGTATACTTGCATGCCTTTGGTATGTTATAGAATAAAGCAAAGAAGCTGTGAAAAGAGATGAATTATTGCTTATTCTACAAAGATATTCTAAAATGGCCTGGACACATTTGTTGGTACCCCTTAGAAAAGATAATAAATAATTGGATTATAGTGATATTTCAAACTAATTAGTTTCTTTAATTAGTATCACACATGTCTCCAATCTTGTAATCAGTCATTCAGCCTATTTAAATGGAGAAAAGTAGTCACTGTGCTGTTTGGTATCATTGTGTGCACCACACTGAACATGGACCAGAGAAAGCAAAGGAGAGAGTTGTCTGAGGAGATCAGAAAGAAAATAATAGACAAGCATGGTAAAGGTAAAGGCTACAAACCATCTCCAAGCAGCTTGATGTTCCTGTGACAACAGTTGCAAATATTATTAAGAAGTTTAAGGTCCATGGAACTGTAGCCAACCTCCCTGGGCGCGGCCGCAAGAGGAAAATCGACCCCAGATTGAACAGAAGGATAGTGCGAATGGTAGAAAAAGAACCAAGGATAACTGCCAGAGATACAAGCTGAACTCCAAGGTGAAGGTACGTCAGTTTCTGATCGCACCATCCGTCGCTTTTTGAGCGAAAGTGGGCTCCATGGTAGAAGACCCAGGAGGACTCCACTTTTGAAAGAAAAACATAAAAAAGCCAGACTGGAATTTGCTAAAATGCATATTGACAAGCCACAATCCTTCTGGGAGAATGTCCTTTGGACAGATGAGTTAAAACTGGAGCTTTTTGGCAAGTCACATCAGCTCTATGTTCACAGACGGAAAAATGAAGCTTTCAAAGAAAAGAACACCATACCTACAGTAAAACATGGAGGAGGCTCGGTTATGTTTTGGGGCTGCTTTGCTGCGCCTGGCACAGGGTGCCTTGAATCTGTGCAGGGCACAATGAAATCTCAAAACTATCAAGGCATTCTGGAGCGAAACGTACTGCCCAGTGTCAGAAAGCTCTGTCTCAGTCGCAGGTCATGGGTCCTCCAACAGGATAATGACCCAAAACACACAGCTAAAAGCACCCAAGAATGGATAAGAACAAAACATTGGACTATTCTGAAGTGGCCTTCTATGAGTCCTGATCTGAATCCTATCGAACATCTATGGAAAGAGCTGAAACTTGCAGTCTGGAGAAGGCACCCATCAAACCTGAGACAGCTGGAGCAGTTTGCTCAGGAAGAGTGGGCCAAACTACCTGTTAACAGGTGCAGAAGTCTCATTGAGAGCTACAGAAAACGTTTGATTGCAGTGATTGCCTTTAAAGGTTGTGCAACAAAATATTAGGTTAGCGGTCCCATCATTTTTGTCCATGCCATTTTCATTTGTTTTCTTATTTACAATATTATGTTGAATAAAAAATCAAAAGCAAAGTCTGATTTCTATTAAATATGGCATAAACAATGGTGGATGCCAATTACTTTTGTAAGTTTCAAGTTATTTCAGAGAAAATTGTGCATTCTTCGTTTTTTGTGGCAGGGTACCAACAAATTTGAGCACGTCTGTATATAATGAAGGATTCTCCCCAGGAATTCTGTACAGCCAGGTGGCAGAACATTATAGCCCAGAGTACTTTTAACGGAAAAATAAACTTGCCTTACCTTAAATATATAATAAGACAAACAATTTGAATAATGTGTTGTCTTTCGTTGACTATATCTGGTTGCGCTTTTTTATGTTCTACATTTTCTTTTTCATTACTGTTTTTTATTGTGGTAAATTATTGTGCTTATTTAGGCACTCTACGATTTGACTGGGGAAAGATAACGTAGGTTTATTGGAGTTCACAAAAAAAAAAACGGTAACCTTTTCACTTCCTGTTTAGCTTAATTATTGAGCTTATTGCTTCATTTAACTTGTGTTCTTTATGTTAAGTTTTCAGGGCATTTTGTTAATGTATGTCTGTGTTTGTTTCGCTGTTATACTGTTTTTTTTTTTTTAATGCAACTGTTCTTTTTAACCATTGTTTTTACACAACAGTACTCACACACGTTTGGTCACCATCATAACTGTTGCATGAAACCGGAGTGTAATAATCCAGCACCTCTGCACTGAAGCATTTGTAGATCAGCTGTATATATAATACCTGAAAATAATTGTAAGATTTAATAAAGCAGCCAGCGCAACTCTAGATGGTGGATTGTGCCGAACGCTCGCTTATTTTGAAAACCCTGCATTCATTGTCATGATTTTTGCTTTGAAAATAATTGGTTATTTTAACGTTTGTCTCTCTTAAGTGCTTAACACAGAAAACCCACCCCTTCAGCACTCTGATTGGTTAAATGTGTCAGGACGTAACACAGCTGTCATGTGGTTCCAGGTTTTTTTTTTTTTCACCGAGCAAGGCGAAAGTGATCTAGTCTGCTAGAAGTGCAATTAATCCTTATTGTTTAAGACACAGTAGCATCTGGGCAGCAGTGTGGAGTAGTGGTTAGGGCTCTGGACTCTTGACTGGAGGGTTGTGGGTTCAATCCCCAGTGGGGGACACTGCTGCTGTACCCTTGAGAAAGGTACTTTACCTAGATTGCTCCAGTAAAAACCCAACTGTATAAATGGGTAATTGTATGTAAAAAAAATAATGTAATTGTATGTAAAAATAATGTGATATCTTGTAACAATTGTAAGTCGCCCTGGATAAGGGCGTCTGCTAACAAATAAATAATAATAATAATAATCTGCAAGACGGGCAGATCAGGTTTTTTTAGCCTGGCAGTGACAGCCTGAAAAGGCCTGGGGAGAACCCTGATATGCACATGCATACATACACAGGCTTCCCAATAAAAGTGGGCTATTACTCACTGCCAGACAGCAGTGTGAGTGGAATGCTGGAATTGTAGAGCCACGGTATGTGGTGGTGTGTGATTTGTTTGGGATAGGAAGCATAAATAACACCTAAGAAATTCAGTCATAACTCATCCTCATACTCCCTTTCCATAACCCCAACCACCCCTCTTCTTTCTCCTATAGAAGGCAAGCTTAGTTGTATATTTGTTCATGGTCACTGTCTCTATGCCCAGGCTTCCTGTCCTGTCATACCTATTTTCTGAGGGCTTTTATGTTTTCGTGTGGCCACACTGGTTTCTCTGCTCTGATCACACAGTGTACTTTTTCCTACCATTATCCAGCTAATCACCAGTTTTGTTTTCATAATCTACCCTGTTTTGAGCTGGGAGCCCAGGCATGCAGCCAGATGGGTATTCACAGGTCCATCAGATTCATTGGCTTGCATTGCAATTGCTTGAGATACACAGTACAGTAGTTGTTAACGTATCTCACTGGGAGGGCAACGACCAGGGTGGTGTTGGTAGCTTGGAAGATCAGTGGCTTGACACTTACCTCGGGATAACCTAGTTCTAGGCTTTAACTGTCACATTATGTTTAAAGGATATATGGGCTGTCAGAGACAGAGTAAGGGATCTTAGCAAATTTATTAGGGTGAGACGTTTTGATTAAGCTTCAACATTATATGCTCACTGATTTTACTCTGCAGCATGTAAAGCGAATTGAACATCTAACTATTTGCAACTTGTCCATTATAATTTCCATCGTGGTTTTTTTTTTTATCAATGACATGATTGCATACAACGCAGTGACAAGTGTGTGTGTGTGTGTATATATATATATATAATATATATATTTTTTTTTTTTAAATTTGCATAAAAGTCTTCGTCAGACTTCAGACAATCAACCAAAATGCAGTTAGTCTAAGTCAAGAGCGATATTTAATTAAGTTTTTGTTTTTGTTCCTGTCTGGAGATTCGGCTAGCACAAGTACAAAGCTTACCTGAATTCCTACTAAACTGCCCACATTTATTTATTGTATATGACACAAGTGCCACTCAGAGATGAGCTCTGATAAAAGCAGCTATTGTCAGTTCACAACATAGGGCCCTCAAACTCCAGCTTCACTTTTGACCAGTTGTTTTGTTTAAGATATTGGCCCATTACCAATAATGTTTTGTACATTTACTGCAGTACAGTGTCTCCACCTGTTAGCGGATACCTGAATTGCTACAATGTCTTTTTATACAGACAGTTAACCTCATTGTTGTCACCTCATTAAGATAATGCTTTGGTAATTAATGGATAGATAAGGGTGCCCTTGCTGACAGTAGATGCCACCTTCAGAAAAAAACACTGCTAGCAACAACTTCAGATTCTTTAAAACATAAATATGTAATGCTATTTTTTGTGACTATATTTGAAATTATATTTTTTACATGAATTACAATATTTAGTGGATAATTAAAGATGCAGTATTTTCATACCTTATGCTGGGTATTCTTGGAAATATTTAATTATTTTTGTTACGAAATGCACAATGTTTCATTTTTTTGTTTTTTTATGAATGCTGCTTTTTTTACACACTGCAGACTCACCCTGCAGTCACCCAGAGCTACAGCATCTGAGGACAACGCAGCTTACAGGCAAGCCCACAGGCGCCCGGCCAGACTACAGGGGTTGTTTGTGCGCGGTGAGCCGAGAACACCCTGGCCGACCTAGCACTCCCTTCCCCCGGGCGACGCTCGGCCAATTGAGCGCCGCCCCCTGGAAGCTCCAGTCCTCGGTCGGCAAAGGAATAGCCTGGACTCGAACTCGCGACATCCAGACTATAGGGCGCATCCTGCACTCTACGCAGAGCGCCTTTACTGGATGCGCCACTCAGGAGCGAAATAAAAGACTAGACTTACTGGCTTGTTTAATAACAGAACAATGTATATCAAGCTAAGACTTATAATTAGTGAATAGGGGCCAATATGGCAAGTCAATTCCTTGATTTATATTTAACAGCTTCATATTAGGTGGTGGAGTGTCACTTATTAATACACCTGTCCTCCTTGGTACTAAATTGAGATGTTGGGGCTCCAGACACCCATACAGTATACAGTAGGAAACTTGAAGTACAGTAGTATTTTTTGTGGTAGTTAATTTAGAATCACTGTCCCATCTTTCTTTAACAAGTTCTCATGGTTGGGGCCTGGATTGAACTTGAATGGGTGACTTCCATGAAGGAGCCAGAGATTTAATGGGTACAGCATGGGCTATAGCTTTATTTTTGAGACAGAATGTGCTCAAGTGTCCATCTTGAAAGTTAGACCTTAATGGGTTAATTCACACCTCCCAACATCATATTCTGAAAGTACTGGCTCAGGGTATCTAATGGAAATTGAAAGGCTTCTCGCAGATATTCTATTAGTAAATGTGACTAGTGTATTTCAGTTTCTTTATATACTTAAGCATGAGACCCTAAAAAGGATCTTGGCACCTTGGTTTCATGAACTCCTGACCTTTTGACCTGTGTTCAGATAGGATACATTACATACTGTAGGAAAGCTTTTAAAATGGCCTACTGTATATTATGTTGATGGTACTACACAGTAAGAGGTTTTTCATATGGTTGTTGGCATTTATTTCAGTCAGGCATGTCTGTAAATTACCATCATGGACTGAGCGTCAAGCACAGAAGAACATAATGAAGTGCATGTGCGAAATGAACCAATTCACACACTCTGATTAGAGGCAGATATTGCAGGCGGTGTGTTTGGAGTGTTAATATGAACATATGGAGTGCAAGCTGTAAATCAAGGAGAAGGTGAACTTGTTACAGTGTATTCTTTGCTAATGCACACCAGGGTGCTTGGCTTGATCAGTCTCGAGGGAAAAGGCACACACTGCTGCTCAAAATGAGTCTATTCAGCTGTATGATCACATCCCCTCTTAAATACAATGACATAAAATACTAAATTCTGATGATTATCTGAAAATTGTCTTTGTAGAGGAACCTGTGTACAGTATATTCTGCACATACATTTTTTTGTGCATATAGTAAATGTAGTCCTTGTATGGTTACACTAGTAAACGTATAGTGAAAGCATAACAAAGCAAAGTTAAGCATTGTAAAGCTAAAACAGGTATTAAAAAACATGGCAAATCATGTTAAACTATGGTAAATGGTAGAACCATGGGAAAAGCATAGGAAAATGGCAATGTTACTGTGCAAACTTACCAAGGTAAATGTTTATAAGTAAAATTAAACCGCGGTAAATTTACGTATTTTTCACGGGTATGTTGCGGAATAAAATTAGGATTTCACGGACATTTCGCGGACCTGTTTAAACATTAAATAAACCTAAGTAGACAGTATTTCAGAACACTATAAAGCCTAAAAATAGTGGTACTTGCTTCCTTACTAAAACAGAGTGCTGTCATTTGTTAATAAAGGCAAGCATGCAGCATCCCCCAGCAGTTGACTTGCCCATACATTGAGACTGCACGTTCTGCATCCACTGAATTGGTTGTAAGTTAAGGCAAAGCTTTGCCAAGTTATACAGATGTGGAAATCGATTAGAAACAGCCCAAAAACTCGGTTACACAAGGGCACCTGGCATGCTATAATAAAGGCAATGTATGCAGCAAGTTCGTTGTCATGTTATTTGTCCCATACAATAATTTATTTTATTAGTACCGAGTCAAAACAAAGAAAACGTGGCTATTCGGGTCTAAAATAATAAGCAGCAGGTTGAAGCGAGGTGGCTGTGCTGGATCGTTTTAGTACTGATTTAACTTGCAGACAGGAATACTTTTTGTCTGGGCTGACTTTCTAGTTTGGTTTCTGAAAGCTGTTTATTTTGCGTTCTGTTCAGCAGCCTCTGTAGTAGCCTTTTGTTTAATGTGTGATTCTGAAGCTAAATAGCGATCGATCATATTTTCTCCAAAGACACATTAAGATATGCAAAACAATTACCTCAGTCTGCATGTACAGTTTCTTTGGGAAATATCTTGAAACGATCATCAGCCGAAATATACTTTGCTTTTTTTTGTCGTCCATTTCTACTATTTTACCTCCAATGCTGAAAACTAGATTTTAGCATCCTAAATCAAAACAATGCAGCACTAACTTTGTCCCGCCCCCTCCTGCACAGTACAGATCACATAAAAGCAGTAAAGACGCACTGATAGGCTGATTAAAACTTTGTCATTTGAATAATAAACAAGAATGTTAACTGCTTTGGAGAATTTATTTTGTAAATGTTACTTGTGGACATTTTTTGTTTGTTTGTTTTTTGCTTAAGTGCAATGCACATGGGATGGTGAAGGAAGATACGTAGTTTACATTGCTTGCATTGTGCAGTAGTCCATTTAAACTAGGTTTATTTTTTTTCTTGTTCGTATGCATTGTCCTTAAGAGGTGAATTTCGCGGTGACCCCTCAATTTCACAATTTCCGCTAAATACGCGAAATCGCGATTTAGGTAGATCCCTATTTATAAGGGATAGATTCCTCCTTTTATTAAAAATAATTGACCACTTCATTTATTTTACTCGATAGCATTTGCAGCATGTAAAAAAATCAACAAATACTGTTAGAGCTTATATTCTAATTATTGTCCACAAAGTAATAGAATGAGTACCAAACATCACTAGATATTTCCAGATACCCCGCATAATGTGAGTATTTGCTGTATGGATTTGTAATAGAATGTCAGTTATTTTAATGACACTGCTGGATTTGCTGAATAAAGTATTTAACCACGGTTTTAACCATATTGCAACATATTGTGCGCCTGTCCACTATAAATACATTTTCTCTCTGCAGGCTAAAGTTTGAAACCCATTGCTTTTGATCAATATTGGGTCACATCTTCCATCACAGTCATTCAGCCTGCATTTTCAATTCAAAATGGTTTGATGGTCTGCGGAAGAGACCTGTAGTATATTGTGTTTTTAATTGCACTCAATGGATACCAACAGAAAAATGCTTGGACTTAAAGGGTTAATTCACTATGAGTTGGACTGCGAGGTAAATCATCCATTTACTACAGTACATATTTAGTACAACAAATGCCCCGTTTCCTGCCAAGTGCAATTTTTCTATGCATTTTCATTACTTGATTCAATTTCAACCCATGCTTTCCTCCTTTGCATCTACTACTGTAAATGTGGTGTTGATGGTTCAAAAATATGCTAAATGTTTTAAGGAGCAAGACATCTCATAAACAGAATGGATATGTTAGTAAACATTCTCCTTTTTCTAGGAAAACAGTACAATTGGGGGTGGGGAGTTTGTAGCAGGATAACCTCATTCAGACTACTTCCTCAGTAAACATCTTGGTATCCCTGAATACATGACTGTCTCCCTTTTTAAAAATAGGCTAAGGTTTGTAATGAGTACTCAATCTCAATGGTACCCTAACTATCATCA
Source organism: Acipenser ruthenus (assembly GCF_902713425.1). NCBI lineage: Eukaryota > Metazoa > Chordata > Actinopteri > Acipenseriformes > Acipenseridae > Acipenser > Acipenser ruthenus. The sequence continues at coordinate 41,952,468 of NC_081194.1, forward strand.
ATTAACTACCAATGCTGAATGACTCAATGGAGCATTTCTTCTTTATTTGACCCAAAAAACTATTTTCCTGAGTGGTGACTGCTAAGCTGGTACAATATTAAATAGTGTCTTATATAATATCCTTGGCAGCCCTTAGCCAACAAACCTAAATGTCACACCCAGTAATTCCACATTGGTTATAAGTGGATCATATGTGGGGTGCCACAGCACTTGTGGGTCAGACTGGTCATTAAAACATGTGTATATTTTTAAAGAGCAGGCTATTGTTCAAGGATACCAAGATGTTTAGGAAGTAATGGGTCTGAGTGGGGAAAACGGGCAATAAAATCCCCCCCCCCCCGTCGTTCTGTAAATCATTTGTATTTCCATAATTTATGCTGGCACTGTGTAACTGAACTGTATTATCTGCAGAACTATCGACTAGTAACATGAAATACTTTCAATATGAACCAAATGATCAGACAATAATTTAACACTGGATTGCATAAACACCAATTTCTAGGGGTAATCTTGGGATAACCACTGTGATTCTTGAAAAAATGTTTTATGTTTACGACTGTAAGTCGCCCTGGATAAGGACGTCTGCTAAGAAATAAGTAATTATAAGAAGAAGAATAATAATAAGAAGAATAACCAACAGACAGGTGATTTATGCAATCCAAGGGGATGGGCCAGTGCTGAAAAAGCTCTGATAAAATCAGCAGCAAGTTACCCCAGCAGGGTATACAGTATGTTGATCAAATCTTGTTGACGTACATTTTGGCTAGTCCCTTTTAACAATGTAATTTCACTTAAGACCCTAGCCAAAACATTTATATACTTGTCTAACCCTAAGTTTAAATTTGAATTATGGGGCCGATCAATTTCAGACTTACAAATGAAATAATACTGTATGTATTAAGTATCTAATTCAGTAGTAAGATATTGACCTAACTGGGCCAGCCTTCACTTTTTTTTCCTCCAGTACAACATTTGATTAATTCTTCACTAAAATGAACAAAACAGCAGTAAAATTAAATGAAATTAAATAGACATAATTTTGTTTTATCGTTGTAGTAAAATGATTGAAACTATACAGTCAATCAAAAACTTGGTAAACATGTCCCAATTTGTTAAATGCATTGTATTGAAGATGAATATTTTACTTTTTTAACCTTTTTTAAAATGTCTTAAAGTAACTGTATTTACTTATATTTTCTCTGCTATACACATCTAGTCATTATACGGTATACATGTCTCCAATGTGCAATTTTGAAAGAAACATGTTTTTAGCAGTGTTTCTTTTCAAAACAGATATACTGTATATACATGACTGCACTTCCTCTTATCTGCACTCTACGCAACATTAGGCTCAGAAAAGCAGAGTAGGCTGTACTAGGGCATTAACACAAATGTGTGAGATCAATTGATAAATATCACATTGTTCGGTTTAGGGTTGTCTTGCGAATGACTGCAACGCGATGCAGAAAATGCCCTTTACCTGAAGCCGACCCTTCAGATCAAAATGAGACTGCTTTGAATTACCAATCTGAGTTTGAATTATTCTTGGGGTAGCCACAAATGTGTCAAACTAGGCTACTTTGGAAATAAAAAATAACAAAAAACCACGAATGCAGTAATAAATACATTGCATGCATATGCTTTTAAATACAATTATCAAACCATCTGATTTTTTAATTTATGTATTTATTTTTTATTAATATTGTGGGAAACTGAAGGCGATCCTATATGAAGAGAAATTAAATCTAACTTACTTTAAGAAAGGAACATACTTTATAGTATTTTGTATGATCATCCACAGCTTTAAACACTCAATTATAAATCTTAGGTAAAACTATATATATAAAAAAAAGCAACTGTGTACAATTCTACCCATAGACCATGTTTATTTAGTTTTCATCCATCCATTCAGGGTAGCCATAACTGTGTAAAACTATTTGGAAATAAAAAAATAAAGAAGATAAAAATGTTAATGCGGTAGCCTAATAAATACATTGCAGACCTATGCTTTTAAATAAAATTATCAAACCAACAGATTTTTTTATTTTGCATTTCAAAGTACAAAAGCGGATCTTTTTCAGGTCGCCTTTGGGTAAAGTGAATTTTTGGCATCGTGATGTGATCATTCACAAGACAGCCCATCTTTTTGTGTTCGGCTTGGGGTCCTAACATAATAAACACTACCTGGAGACTGAAGTGGGAACCTCGTAACGTCCAAGTAGAAAATTATACAATTCAGTCCCAAGTGGTATCACTCAGAATAACTGTCAAGAGGATCTGAACCCTGGAGAAAGGCGTAGCTCAGACGGCAATGAATGGGCCAGAGAAGGGCAGTGAGGCATGATGAAAAGTGTTTGGCACTTATCGTATCTTGAGCCTCTTACACTGCAGTAGTGCATCATAACAAAAAGGTTTCAATGTAGCAGACAGACTGCAGATATTTCATACCAAGTTACTTACATTTGCAAATGACCATGGACCTAGATATATGCCTATAGGCAAATGGGAATTTGAAGAATGGTTACTTTCGCTACCTGCTTTATTAAAATGTTTGTACTTGATTATTATATATTTTTGCTGTTAAGGTAAGTGTAAGGGGATATATGAATGTGTGTGTCACACTTAAACAATTACAATGTACCTGTTTTGAAAGTCCTGTAGATCATGTTGACCTACTTTTTCTTGATAGTGATGGCTCTGATTTTGTTTTTACATAAGCCACCCTTTTCTCACTTTCTGACAAAGTATGGAATTTGTGGCCTACCATCCTTAAATTTATGCTGTTTTTCACTGTGCAGACTGTTTCCTGTTTTGCCTCACATAGTATTATTGACCATTGACATGGGTGTTGAAATCAAAGGAAGTATTAAACAAACAATGGCTATTTGTGCATTCCTGGAAGTCCGGTGAAGGGTGATGGTGGATTAGCAAGAGGTTTATAATATCAAAAAGCTACTAGACAGTAGAGAAATAAATAAAAGTGCAAGTAAGTTTTAACTTTTTTAGAAGTAGACTTGAAAATAGTTTTTAGAGAAATACATAATTGCCGTGTAATATGTAGTTCCTAAACTATGTGTTACAATGCATTTAGGAATGTTTCCAGTAAATGATTGATAGAGCTGCACAAGTCCTTTAAAATATCTTCAACATAAAACACAGCGGCTGATCAAAGATCAGAAATCTTTTTGCTAAAGATCACTCTGTCTAGAACAAGAAGAGGGCATTCCATGTGTCTTATTTTTTCCATGTATTTATGTTTTTATTTAGTTTGATAATTCACTGATGGTGAAAACAGAATCTTTAAAAGGTTTACATAAAAACTAATTATTTTACAATTTATTTGTTGTATAATATAGGGGCAGCAGTGTGGAGTAGTGGTTAGGGCTCTGGACTCTTGACCGGAGGGTCGTGGGTTCAATCCCTGGTAGGGGACACCGCTGCTGTACCCTTGAGCAAGGTACTTTGCCTAGATTGCTCCAGTAAAAACCCAACTGTATAAATGGGTAATTGTATGTAAACAATAATGTGATATCTTGTAACAATTGTAAGTCACCCTGGATAAGGGCGTCTGCTAAGAAATAAATAATAATAACTAGAGAATTATACATTTTGAATGTGACTACATTTTTTCTTTTTGCTTTAATAAATATTATGTTTAATCATGAAATACCTATTTTTAGACCATGAAATCAAGGTAATTTTAACTGTTTAAAAAAATACAGCCCTAATCATCTCTAATTTACTAGCCCTCAGGTTTTACAGTAGATCTTCACACATTTGTATTAATGCCCTTGTACACCCTTCTTTACTTCTCTGAGCATAATATTGTGCAGTGCAGTTAGAGAAAGTGCAGTCACTTAATCTGTAGGCTTTATTTATTTATAGGCTTTGAAGTGACTTTAAATAGGATTTTTTTTAAAATTTTTTATTTTTAAGCTGCATGCTGGAACTTGATACAGATGTCTCTTTTCAAGGCTCAGGAGCTGTTTAGCCAAAACAATACTGAAACATGCTACACTTTAAATTGATCACAACCAAAGAACCAAGAGACTGAATGTACAGAGATGAGGACCAGCAATGGAGAGACAAGCAGCAGTTTTTTAGCTGATAACATTATTGAGGGAAGCCGGTAGTGAAGTGTTTTGATTTTCATTGTAGTGTGGAAGGCAGCAGATGGCAGGCCGGTGAACTTGAAATTGAATCGAGGAAATCGGTGTGGTTCCCTCAGTATTGCAGGCGATTTGGAAAAGGTCAGCAACATTACTGATCCTCTCCCACGCATTTGGGTGTCTTGTTTTTTTTTTTCATGTTTATGACCAATTCTTTTTTGTCCCTCTTCCATCATACACTTGTCAAACACCAGAAGTAATTTCAAGGAGAGCCAAGACTGGAACCGCTGTGAGATACTGACGGTCGGTTCATGGTCATAGATGTATTTATGCATTGGCTAAATTAGTACAGAATATAAAAGCACTATCAAAAATTCAGTGCCATTTATCTCCTACTTACTTGTGTTCCCCCTTATGTTAAATGTATTGCTGCAAATGTTGTTTCAACAAGAAATCTTTAATGTCTTTTCATAAATGCATTTTCATTGAAACATCTAATTACTGGTATGTCGTTTTATTAATTCGATTTTTCAGTACTAAATTCTCTCTCAACAACGATGCTGTTTTCAACAGTTGTGTTCCTGCAATGTGATATTTACATGACAAAATTAAGGGATGAAGTTCATATAAAAGGGACCCATTTTCCACCATGACACTGATAGTATCTTGTGTACACTGTGAAATCAGTTGTTTTATGGATCATTCACTAATTACATGAAAAATACTTTAAAATGAAACAAACATTTATATGTATTGGCAGAATTGATTTTCAGGTGTTCTTAATTAATTACCTTTACTAAGAATTGATCTTTTAAAGGAGTGGTAAACACAGGTTTAAAATCCATTTCTTAACACTTAATATTATTACTGGTCTAATTTTCTTCTGTAGAAGATCTTTTAATTTGGAATTATAGTATAATATATTCATTTAGAATGTGCTGCTGTAGATGAACAGATGCTGCTGCTTCCTGGTAACTAATCACTCCACGTTTTTAATTCAGACTCACTCCAATGGGGGATTAGGTTTTGTTAATAACTACATTCATAACAATACATAGTACAGGCAGTAAGAGTTGTGAGAATGTGCCTTGCTTTAATGGTTTCCAATGCCCTCCTCATTTCAGCAAGCAGGATTAACATAATTTTGTTCCATATCATGATATCAGGCTGTGGCAGGCTGGCTCGCAGTGATGAAGTGTGGTGACGTCACGGACCAGGAAGTAACTGAATCAAAACAGTGGATGGGCGGGTGAAGCTGAATGCTACGGCACTCAGCGTGGATTTATTAATAAACAAAACAAAATGAAAGATTTCAACAAACAACAAAACACAAAACAAAAAGGCACAAGGGCTAAACGAATAAACAAATACTGTTTAGCAGTCGTTTTTTTAAATGCCGTTATTTCTCCTCACGCTCTCTCTCTCTCTCCGCTCCCCGTACTCTCCTCTGTACACTCCACCCTGCAGTACGGACAGCTGCAGGTTCTTATACTCTGGCCGAGGGGTTAACTAGCTGTTAATTATCTTATTACCCCTCAGCCACAGTCTGCACGCGTTTGGTAAGGATGCATGACTGTTAGCTAGTTAAATAATCAGTAGCTGATCAGTCATGCATCCTCACAGGGTTTTTAAATATAAATATAAAAAACAATAACAAAAGACGCAGTGCTTTTATCCGCGCCGCAAACAAATACAAATAATAATAAATAAATACATAGGGGCGGGACACTCCGCCACACAGGCATAAAATAGGATGTAAAACATGGCTTAGAGCTTTCATTTTGTCATTCGCAAGACAACCCCAACAGTTTTTTGCAATGGTAGACAAGATAGCAGAAAAAAATTTAAAAAAATAAAGAGAAATTGCGTTGATGACTATCAGCTTAGTATTTTTGTCATTTCATGTAATGAACTGGTCTGCTTTAGAACAGCATCTACAGTTTGAAAAATAACCTACATTATTTGCCTTTAACATTGTGGACTTATCTTTACATGTATCCTTGCGTAGTCATTTTGATTACGAATTACTACAAAGGGCAAATGAACTGTGAACGCTTCATCAGAATTTAAAAGTGTATTTAATTTGACTGAAGCTGATCTTTTGAGCAGTAGTGGTTCACTGCATTCAGTGTTATCTATTTAATGTATTTAGTTTGTTTTCACTTTTTGAATTGATGTGAAGATTATTTTTTGACAGTTTATTATAATTAGTGCTTATTATCTCGGCAATGTATTACTGCCTATATAGTGGTATGCTAAACACACCTGCCAAAGCTGCTGTACCCCATTGCCCCTAGTAGGTTTTCTATTTGAAATAGTTTACTAAGCAAAGATCATTCTATTTGTTTTTGTCTGGAAGAGAAATGACTGCTGATGGGTAACTGGCATGCTGAGAAAAGGAATGTATTCAAAAAGAAAATGTTTCTTTTGGCCATTGTTGTACCTGGGTGTTTGAAACAAGGGGTTTGCTGAAAGTTTTAGTTAAAAGCCTGGATGTTGTCACCTCCAGTGACAACAGTTGCGTTTAATTTAGTTCCCATGGAAATGAGGGACAAAATGTAACCATAGGGATGGGAGGTCATGGTAAACCATGACAATTCGGGTGCTAATGTTTCCTTGGAGATGTTTCTTTTATTCCACAGCTGCTTTATTCACACAAGGTGAAGAGAAGAGCCTTGTATTTTTTCCAGTTTGCTGCTTGTTTTAGACATTTGCAAAACTGAGACAGATTGAGAAAAACATGGAGCCTCATAACTAGGGGTCTACCTAAATCGCGATTTAGTGGAAATCGGGAAATTGAGAGGTCACCACAGAAGTCCTTAGACAAATAACATTTACAAAAAATACTCCAAAGCAGTTAATGTCCTTGTTTTACTGTTCAAATGACAACAGTGTTTTAATCAGCTGATCAGTATGTCTGTACTGACTTTTCTGTGACCTGTACTGTACAGTAGGAGGTGGGACAAAGTCAGTGCTGCTTTGTTTGGATTTAGGTTGCTAAAATCTAGTTTTCAGCATTGGAGATAAAATACCAGAAATAGGTGACAAAGTATATTTCGGCTGATGACCATGTCAAGATATTTCCCAAAGAAACTGTACATGCAGATGGAGGTAGGCCTAATTGTTTTGCACGTCTTGTAATGTGTCTTTGGAGAAAATACGATCGATCACTATTTAACTTCAGAATCACACATTAAACGAAAGGCTACAGAGGCTGCTGAACAGAACGTAAAATAAACAGATTTCAGAAAACAAACTGGAAAGTCAGTGCAGACAAAGTATTCCTGTCGGTTGTAGCCAAGTTAAATCGGTACTACAGGTACGATCCAGCACAACTACCTCGGTTCAAACAACCTGCTGCTTACTTTTTAAACGCAGTTAGAATTTTAGACCTGAATAGGCATGTTTTCTTTGTTTTGACTCGGTACTAATAAAATAAATTATTGGATGGGACAAATAACATGACAATGAACATGCTGCATATATTGCCATTATTAAAGTATGCCAGATGTCCTTGAGGGTAACCAAGTTTTTAGACTGTTTCTAATCGATTTCCACATCTGTATAACTTGGCAAAGCTTTGCCTTACACTTCCAACCAATTCAGTGCATGCAGAACATGTAGTCTCAATGTATGGGCCACACCAGACAGAGAATGCCAGCAGCAACTGCTGGGGGATGTTGCATGCTGGCCTTTAACAAATGACAGCACACCGTTTTAGTAAGGAAGAAAGTACCACTATTTTTAGGCTTTTATAGTGCTCTTAAATATTGTCTTCTTAGGTTTATTTAATGTTTAAACAGGTCCACGGAATCCTTATTTTATTCCATAACCTACCCGTGAAAAATCCGTACAGCGATGTAGACCCCTACTCATAACTTCCACATTTGCTATCAGTGCTTCGGATTTTAAAGTCGCGTTTTCTCTAAGCATTATACTTTGCCTGTGTGGACAAATATTTTTTATTTATTTATTTTTCCTATGTTTGTTCTGTTGCTAGAAAAACACTCCTGGTTTCTGAAAAGTGAATTGCGGAAGTCTAACACCTACACACAAACATTTTAAAGAGTGTTTATGTCCCACCCCTATCACTTCTGATTGGCTTTCTGTGGAAAAAGCTGACATATTAGTTACAAAGAAACCCAGAAATGGCTGCCAAGAGAACCTCTGGCAATGCACCGCCTAAGCTTTTAAACTTAACCCTTTGCGGATCTGGTCCGACATTGCAATTTTCCCTTTCCGGTCCAATGTCGGACTCTGTCCGACATCATCAAAAAGACGTAAAAAACAGGTCTCTAGTCATTTTTTCTCCAGAAAAAGCTGAGAAAACCATTCAATGGCCGAGTGAGACCGATAGGAGCCGAGAGAAGCCAAAAAAAAAAAAAAAAAGGGGGCGTATCTCATGAATACAGATAGCCCTGCCACCACATAGATAAGATGGACATAAATAAACAAGATAGCTGCTTCCGCAACCAGCGCTCAGAGAATATCACAGACATTTGCAGAGCTTTTTTTAGATGTTATAGTAATAAAATAATGACTTAGATCGCATTATTGAGGAGTTTGGTGATAAAACGAGTGATCAGGAGATGATTTATCGGTATGCACTACTATGAAGAGGTATGTGTAAAAATACAGCGAACAAAGGGTGGGGCGGGGCTGGAGATGCAGTGCTGAGTGTCCTGTTGATATGCAGTGCCTTTTTTAAACAGCGCGTCTAAAATAAACTGCGCGTGTGAAAATAAATTGGACCTGATGCACAGAATAAATGGACCGCTAAGGGTTAAGGTATTATTTATGTTTTTTGTAAATTAGCAAACAATTGATACTGCTTTCATTATACACGAACCTGACATTTAAATGCAGTAATCTAGTAAAGTCAAAAAAACAACCCAAAAAAACACCATAGTCGCTAAAGTATTAGCGGATAGAAACCCTGGCAAAAGGTGTAATTTTTCTTTTTCTTTAGATTTTTTAGTATTGCTAACCTAGTTTGCCATTTACCATATGTACACATGTTTTATTTAAATTCTATCTATATACAGTGGTGCAGAAGTATTCACCCCCTGCAAAGTTTTCACATTTTGTTGGCACCTAAGCATACTCCACGACGCTTTCAAATTAGACTTTACATGTAGATCTACACAAACAACTCCATATTGATAAAGTTAAAAAAAATGCAGAATAGAATATAAATAAGTAAGATTTACAGACAAAAACAGATTCATCACAGTTGCATAAGTATTCAACCCCTTTGCTACTGCAGCCCTAAATCAGCTCAGGTGCAAATGATTTGTTTGAAAGGTCACAAAATTAGTGACATGGATTCAGCCTGTGTGCACTCAAAGTGGTTTAATTTGTAGATAATTTCCCTCAGGTATACAAAGACTTTCAAGCTGTAACTCACATAGTGATCCAACAAAGCAACCATGAAGACCAAGGAGCTTTCGAAACAAGTCAGGGATAAAGTGGTAGAGAGGCACAGAGCAGGAGAAGGGTACAAGAAAATTTCAAAGGCACTGATTATCCCTCTCAACACAGTGAAGTCTATCATTAAGAAGTGGGAGATGCATCATATCACCCAGACACTACCCGACTCTTTGGGTCGTTCTCCCAAACTGAGCAGCAGGGCAAGCAGGAAACTGTTTCGGGATGTCACTCTGAAGCCAACAATGACCTTGAGAGATCTGCAAAGTTCTGTGTCTGAGATGGGAGTCAGTGTTCACACATCAACAATAAGCCGGTCCCTACACAAAGCTGGCCTGTATGGACGGGTGGCAAGAAAGAAGCCATTACTCAAAAAGCCTCATCTTAAAGCAAGTATGGAGTTTGCGAAAAAGCATGTAGATGATACTGCAGACATGTGGAAAAAGGTTTTTTGGTCAGACGAGACAAAAATTGAACTTTCCAGTCTAAATTCCAAGTGTTACGTCTGGCGCAAGCCCAACACTGCACATCACCCAGTCAACACCATCCCAACTGTCAAGCATGGTGGTGGCAGCATCATGTTATGGGGATGCTTCTCTTCAGCAGGGAAGCTTGTCAGGATAGATGGGAGAATGGATGGTGCAAAGTATAGGCAAATCCTTGAGGAAAACCTGTTTGAATCAGCCAGGCTCTGAAACTGGGGAGGAAATTCACATTTCAGCAGGACAATGACCCAAAGCACAAAGCCAAAGCCACACTGGAGTGGTTGAAGAAGAGAATTAATGTTCTTGAGTGGCCCAATCAAAGTCTTGACTTGAATCTAATCGAAAATTTATGGCAAGACTTGCAGATTGCAGTCCATCAACGATCCCAACAGACTTTTATCAGAACCTTTTTTAGATTTAAAACGAGATTACAATCAGGATGGATGCTTGTTAGCGGGATTTCAAGTTGTATTAGTTAAGATACGGAGGATTTAAAACAGAATTGTGGCGAAATGTACAAAAATGCCTACACACAAAAACCCCAGAAGAATGTGCCCGTGACCATATGGATTTCATTGTGGAAGACAGCAAAGGAAAGAAGGTACAACTTAAGTGTGCAAGTACTGTCGAGTTACTAAACATATTTTGACAGAAAAAAAACAACACTCAAGCATTTTGGAAAGTAACCGAAAACACTAATTTCATACAGTATATCAAAAACGAAAGCCCCGAAAAAAAACGATTTACATAAAACTCAAATAGCTACAAATAAGCACCGAAAAATACAATTAATAAAACCTGAAAAACAGAAGCCATATATATATATATATATATATATATATATATATATATATATATACAGTGCCTATAGAAAGTCTACACCCCGTTGAACTTTTTTCACATTTTGTTGTGTCAGTGCCTCAGAGTTTCATGCATTTAAATGAGGATTTTTTTCCACTTATCTACACACCATACTCCACACTGTTAAGGGGAAAGTTTTTTTTGAGAAAAAAATTATATATTAACCCTTAGCGGTCCATTTATTCAGCGCGTCTCAGGCGCGTCAGGTCCAATTTATTTTCACACACGCAGTTTATTTTAGACGCGCTGTTTAAAAGTATTTTTTTCACAGTAAAACAGGTTTAAAAGGCAATGCATATCAACAGGACACTCAGTACTGCATCTCCAGCACCGCCCCACCCCTCATTCGCTATATTTTTCAAATAGCTCTTAATAATAGTACATACCGATAAATCATCTCTTGATCACTCGTTTTATCACCAAACTCCTCAATAATGCTATCCAAGTTGTTATTTTATTACTATAACATCTAAAAAAGCCGACAGGGTCCGACATTGGACCGGAAAGGGAAAATTGCGATGTCGGACCGCAAAGGGTTAAAAATACAAAACTGAAAGATCATAATTGGATAAGTCTCCACCCCCCCTGAGTTAATACTTGGTGGAAGCACCTTTGGCAGCAATTACAGCTGTGAGTCTGTTGGGATAGGTCTCTACCAACTTTGCACACCTAGATTTGGCAATATTTGACCATTCTTCTTTACAAAACTGTTCAAGCTCTGTCAAGTTCCTTGGGGAGTGTTGATCGACAGCAATCTTTAAGTCATGCCACAAATTTTCGATTGGATTTAGGTCGGGGCTCTGACTGGGCCACTCAAGGACATTTACCTTTTTGTTCCTTAGCCACTCCAGTGTAGTTTTGGCTATGTGCTTTGGGTCGTTGTCATGCTGAAAGGTGAACTTCCGTCCCAGTTTCAGCTTTCTTGCAGAGGGCAGCAGTTTTTCCTCAAGGACTTCTCTGTACTTTGCTCCATTCATTTTCCCTTCTATCCTGACAAGTGCCCCAGTCCCTGTTGATGAGAAACATCCCCATAACATGATGCTGCCACCACCATGCTTCACAGTAGGGATGGTGTTGACTGGGTGATGCGCTGTGTTGGGTTTGCGCCAAACATAACGCTTTGCATTTAGGAAAAAAAGTTTTTGTTTCATCAGACCACAAAACATTTTGCCACATGGCTACAGAATCTCCTGAGTGTTTTTTTGCATACTTCAAACAGGATTCAAGGTGGGCTTTCTTGAGTAATGGCTTCCTTCTTGCCACCCTACCATACAGATTTGTGGAGTACTTGGGATATTGTTGTCACATGCACACTTTGACCAGTCTTGGCCATAAAAGCCTGTAGCTCTTGCAAAGTTGCCATTGGCCTCTGGTAGCCTCTGATCGGTCCTTCTTGCTCGTCCAGTTTGGAGGGATGGCCTGATCTAGGCATGGTCTTGGTGGTGCCATACATCTTCCACTTCTTAATAATCGTCTTGACCATGCTCCAAGGGATATTCAAGGCCTTTGATATTTTTTTATACCCATTCCCTGATCTGTGCCTTTCAACAATTTTGTCCCGGAGTTCTTTTGAAAGCGCCTTGGTGCTCATGGTTAAGTCTTTGCTTTTAAATTGTGAATCACTACAATTTAACAGATTATACACAAGTCCTTTTAAAAAATCTGGGGTTCAGCAGTTACAAAACTGAAAACTTCAGGAAAAATCAGAAATTCACAAAGCAGAAATAACAGTTAGCAATGATTACATAAATGTGATGCAACAAACTAAAACACCTGTACATCAGGAGTTTAATTCAGCTTTACAGAGAAAGAGTGGGAAAAACAGGTATTATAAGTATTGATTATTGTAGTTGTACGCTTGCTATGTTAGAAAATAAGAACATAAGAACATTTACAAACAAGAGGAGGCCATTCAGCCCATCTTGCTCGTTTGGTTGTTAGTAGCTTATTGATCCCAGAATCTCATCAAGCAGCTTCTTGAAGGATCCCAGGGTATCAGCTTCAACAACATTTACTGGGAAGTTGGTTCCAGACCCTCACAATTCTCTGTGTAAAAAAGTGCCTCCTATTTTCTGTTCTGAATGCCCCTTTATCTAATCTCCATTTGTGACCCCTGGTTTCTTTTTTCAGGTCAAAAAAGTCCCCTGGGTCGCCATTGTCTATACCTTTTAGGATTTTGAATGTTTGAATCAGATCACCGCGTAGTCTTCTTTGTTCAAGACTGAATAGATTCAATTCTTTTAGCCTGTCTGCATACGACATGCCTTTTAAACCCGGGATAATTCTGGTTGGTCTTCTTTGCACTCTTTCTAGAGCAGCAATATCCTTTTTGTAACGAGGTGACCAGAACTGAACACAATATTCTAGATGAGGCTTACTGATGCATTGTAAAGTTTTAACATTACTTCCCTTGATTTAAATTCAGCACTTCTCACAATATATCCGAGCATCTTGGTGTCCTTTTTTATAGCTTCCCCACATTGTCTAGATGAAGACATTTCTGAGTCAACATAAACTCCAGGTCTTTTTTTATAGTTCCCTTCAATTTCAGTATCTCCCACATGATATTTATAATGCACATTTTTATTGCCTGCATGCAATACTTTACACTTTTCTCTATTAAATTTCATTTGCCATGTGTCTGCCCAGTTCTGAATGACCTTTGCTGCTGCAACAGTGTTTGCCACTCCTCCTATTTTTGTGTCGCCACTCCTCCTATTTTTGTGCAAATTTAACAAGTTTGCTTACTATACCAGAATCTAAATCATTAATGTAGATTAGGAATAGCAGAGGACCTAATACTGATCCCTGTGATACACCACTGGTTACCTCGCTCCATTTTGAGGTTTCTCCTCTAATCAGTACTTTCTGTTTTCTACATGTTAACCACTCCCTAATCCATGTGCATGTGTCTATTATTATTATTATTATTATTCATTTCTTAGCAGAAGCCCTTATCCAGGGCGACTTACAATTGTTACAAGATATCACATTATACATTATTCCACATTATACAGATATCACATTATTTTTACATACAATTACCCATTTATACAGTTGGGTTTTTACTGGAGCAATCTAGGTAAAGTACCTTGCTCAAGGGTACAACAGCAGTGTCCCCCACTGGGGATTGAACCCACAACCCTCCGGTCAAGAGTCCAGAGCCCTGACCACTACTCCACACTGCTGCCCCATTTCCTTGAATCCCTACTGCGTTCAGTTTGAGAATTAATCTTTTATGCGGGACTTTGTCAAAAGCTTTCTGGAAATCTAAATAAACCATGTTGTATGCTTTGCAATTATCCATTGTCAATGTTGCATCCTCAAAAAAGTCAAGCAGGTTAGTTAGATATGATCTCCCTTTCCTAAAACCATGCTGACTGTCTCACAGGATACCATATAGGTAATTTTCCATTTTAGATCTTATTATAGTTTCCATAAGTTTACATATAATAGAAGTCAGGCTTATTGGTCTGTAGTCACCTGGTTCGATTTTGTCTCCCTTTTTGTGGATCGGTATTACGTTTGCAATTTTCCAGTCTGTCGGTACAACCCCTGTGTCAAGAGACTGTTGTATGATCTTGGTTAGCGGTTTGTAAATAACTTCTTTCATTTCTTTGAGTACTATTGGGAGGGTCTCATCTGGCCCAGGGGATTTGTTTATTTTAAGAGCTCCTAGTCCCTTTAACACTTCTGCCTGTTATGCTAAAGTTATTTAAAATTGGATAGGAACAGGTCGACATGTGGCGCATGTTGTCCGTGCCCTCCTTAGTAAAAACCTGTGAAAAGTAATAATTTAATATATTTGCTATTTTTTTTCTTCATCTATGATTTTGCCATTTGTGTCTCTTAGACATTTAACCTCCTCTTTGAATGTTCTCTTGCTGTCATAATATTGGAAAAACAGTATGTTACTTAAATTTACTAGCAAATATGTTCCAAATAGCACTGAAAGGAACATTTTTTTGTTGAGGTTGAGGTTGGGTCACAGTGAACCTTTTGTGTGTCTTGAAGAATTTAGTGAACCTGTCAAGTTACAAGGCTAGATCCACCCCTGTTAATCACTAATTGATTGATTGTGTTCACTGTTAAATAAAACCAAAATCCTACATGTTATATTCTACTTTTTTGTGTGTGTGTTTTATGCGACAGGGAGGACAAGTATATTTTTCTAGCATTTTGTTCCTTTGACAAGAAGTTTTTTCAAAAACTGGACACCCTGCAACTTGTTTTGTTGAGTGCAAAATATTAAATATTCAGGTTACTGTGTGGAAATCAAAGTGACTCTTGAAGTTTAAAACAGACTTTCTTCTGTGGGAAAACCTTCATTGTTTACTGTCGCCGTTAGCCTTTTTGTGGAGCATGGAATTCTGAATCATGTTGTGTCAAAGCAATAATGCTAAATTTATTCTTATTTTTTTCCGTCATCTGTGACTTTGGCAAGTGGTGAAGACTGCTTTTGACAATGTACCATTCAAGCTGTGATCCTGATCTGATGGCTCATCAAAGCAGCTCTTTAGGGCTTTATCTCTTAATCACCTGGAAACAGATGTTTTTGCTAAATGTAATGACGTGCAACAGTAGCATACGAGTCAAAAAATACATGTGGTAATATGGACATTTGGCTCTGTTAAGCAGATTAAGGATAATAAGCAAAGATACAAATCCGAGCAAATGTTGTGCAAGGAATGCCTTTGGCTCCTGTACATTATCTGTCATATCCTCATTTGTTTTTACAGAGTTGTAAGAGGGAATAATGTAGCATTACCTATTGCTTACTCTTCATCAAGCTAGGAGGAGGTTATTCATTGAAGATATACTCTTGGGTTTTGTTCTAGGAAAGCTCTTAGAAGCTTTCTACAGTTCAAGGATTGATCGATCTGTGCTCTTATGTTGGGGAGAAATACTAGTAAAGGGAATCTCTTCTACTGTATCATGAAAAATCACAGGAACAAAAAAATGTCTTCAATGAACTGCATGCACGATGTTGTATGTTTCTTCAGATAACACGGTGCTTGCTTGTTGTGGCCTCTGTATTGTTGCAACAAGGCCTTGTAAGGAAAACACAAGGTTGGCATTGGCTGTATATCATTAGGAGTCATTACCTGTCAGAACAATTATTTGTTTTCTCTGAGTGCTTGCTAAGAAAAAAAAAACGTGGGTGAAAACTGAAAAAGCACAGCGGCAGCCTATTGTAGCGTTTAACAGGGCAGACAGAAAACAGAAGAGACAGACACGCTTGTTCTTTGTTCCAAAGCTTTATTCAGTCCCTTTCTCCCCACACACACACAGAGTCCGCAGCTCTCGGTCAGCTTCTCAGGAACCATGGCAACCACAACACAACAACCACCACCACAGGACATCGCAGCACCTCTTATAACCCCAGCCCTGCCCCTTTATTCAAATTTTACACATCCCATTGGTCAACAGCCACACACTTTGGGCCAGTGGGAATACGTGAACACACAGTGACTCAGACCATGCACTACACGACTGATACAATGGGACAGGGCCAATCACAGGGGAGACACAGAACATGCCCCTGCGCGCAGGCTAGGGTCACATAGCAACAGAGAGAGTTAAACAACGTCAGGAAATACAGAGAGGGAAGGGAATACAATTACAAATAATGGGAATGACATGAGACACACACAGCAAGTAAACACACATACACAGCAGAAGTACAGTACAACACAAATGCACAGATCGTTACACTATTATAAAAGCAAACTTTAGTTTTACGGTATATGAGGATCATAAAAGAACAGTCTGGGGTCAATACAAATAAATATTGGCGTCCTGTTAAGTTCATACTGCAGTGATGTTATTGATTAGCATTTTATTGTTGGCACATATAACAAGGATTGTGTTAATGTTTGTGATAATTGTAGTACACAGAAAAGGTGCTAAATTAACTGCTTTGGTGTGAGGTTCAAGAACAGATATTCGTTTTAACCTACTGTCATAAGTCACATTGCTTCCAAAACTAAATTTAAAAAGTATACATTACAGTATACGGTACACATCAAAGGCATTGATAGAAATTCAGTAACTGGAGTTATGGGGAATTTGTGGCCTGAAGCCATGATCTCAGAAAATACTGTAAGATTGGGCCTTGCTACTATTTGGATGGAAAACCTACAGTAGTAATATTTCTCCTCCTTACTTGATAACACTTTACAAACCAAACTATTTCATTTCATTTTGTACATTAGAAAATTGAGCCGGGGGCTTCTGGAGATTTCTGGTTTACTGTGTGTGTGTGTGTGCTGGCGCCAGGGTCCATCTGTTTATGTACTCAGTGTTTCCTGCTCTTGAGAAGGGGGATTTCTGTTTTCTTGAGGTAGGATATTAGGCTGTTGACCACAGGAAAATCCTGCTTCAGCTGTAGAGATCCAAAAATAATGTGTCCCTTGAACTCCAAGAAAAAACAGTTTTCTTTTATTTATTGTTTATTTTATCTACCCAAATATGCATTCAAAAAAACCTTAACAGTTAGGAAAACAAATACAAACATATGTAGTTTAAGACAAGTTATTTTTCTATGGGCACTCTATTACCAACAGCACAAAGATAACACCTACCCTGCTTATAAAACGAATGTGCTCTGCACTGTAAATGTCTCGTGGTTTAAGGGCTAAACATAAGTATTATTGGATATTTCTGGTTTTAATAATTTCATGATTGCAATGCAACAAAGACAACATCTCACTACCATTTAGATATAATTTCATGCATGGTTAGACCTTTGGTGGACAGTTCTTGCTACATGGTGTGAAATAAGTGGTTTAAATAAGAGGGCTGTGAACCCAGTGATAGTTTTAAAAGCAATTTTTAACCACTAATGGTTTCATTCTTCCTTTCTTTTAATTCATAGCTTCCACCTGTGTTTTCTTTTTTTTACCTTTTCACTGCTCTATTGTTATTCCCTTACTGTGAATTAGGTCTGTTTTGTGGGATATAAAAAAAAATGCATGAAAATCTTGTTGATTTAAAAGAGCAGTGTCCCCTCCCACAAAGACAAACGTTGTTCTCAGTTTAGAAATTGCACAAGAGCAGTGAAACAATAAACCAAGGCAGTGGCAAAGTCCCTTGAAGTTTGAAAATATGAGAGATATAAATTTAATAAAAAGGTATTTATTAAATTGAAATGATTTTAAATTCTTTGGTCATAAAAGGAGGCTAAAGTCCTTGCGCCAGAGAGGTATACAGTAGTCCCCATTGTTTGTAATCCAACAAATAAGCAGATTTTCTTATTATGGTTTTGTAATATATAGAACCCTTCACCAGGAAGTGGGCTGAAGTAGAGGCCAGCAAACCCGCTCCACAGACATGGAAATTTAATTCCGATCAACTTGGACCATGTCTGGAATTGAACCAGCCGTTTAATTAGAGTTGAAAGATGTCATATACCATTGCCAGTTCACTTAGCATCTCAGCAGCCTAATTTTATTTTTTATTTTTTTTCAACCAAAGACGCAGGTAATTGTAATGAGAAGTGAGATTCTGGAGTGCTGTCAATAAAATTGATTTACATGTCAATGTTTTCAGAACTTGATGAATGTTAAAGCTTATAAAGGGTCGACTAAGTTGAAAACAATAAGCAAAACAGTGTATAGTAACTGAGTGCTTTGTTTTGTAATGTAGCAATGGTTACAAAACATTTTACTATATGAAAATCAGTTGGGCTTTCTGCAATTACAGCTTCATCCATAATATCTTAACCAAGCACCCCCACAGCCTGTGAGGTCTGTGTTTTTGCAGGTTCATGTTAATACAGTATAGTATGTCAATTGTGGCTAGCTAGCTAGGCATGCATTTGGCACAGAAGATGAATTACTCATGTGATAGAACCTTCTCTGTAGAGCCAATTCTACTCTATTTACCGTGTACTGTCAGGCACCTGCCACGCTGCTGTAGAGAACACTGTGCTGTCAAGAGCAACAAGGGAGTTTCACAAGATTTTACTGGATGCATACTAATAACCAGAGCCTGGCAGATACAGAATTCAGAACGAGGAACTGTAGATTTGCTTTAAGACCGATTGCTTAGTATGTGCGCGGTAGTCTTCCTCCTTTTCCTCTTTCACTCACACCCACTCCAATGTCATCATCCCAAGGATAAGGGAGGTCAATGTGTTGTAAGGTGTAATGAAAAAGTGACACACATTTGGATACAATTATGTGCGTTCAGTACTGTGAGCAAACTGTAAATGCTGATATAATGTTGGCAAATTAGATCATACACCAAACTGGAGCTTTAATTTATGCAAAAAAGTGTTTATGTGGCATTATGGTTAGGGGCTATTTTTTTTTTTTTTTTTTTTTGAAGGCAGATATTTGTTTTATGTTTCATTGCACCATTACTGTAGATTGATCTCTGACTATCACTTTTAGATTATAAACTGTGATTATGTATATTGTACCTCTGATTCAATTGGTCCCTAGGGTTAGGGTTTTTCAATTGGTCCCTAGGGTTGGTACTAAGGGTTTTGCTGTTTCAACAAAACTGCTTGCAATTGCAACCAACAAATTGCCTCATTTCAGAAATAAATGAGTACATACAACAGGAATGTAGAGTAAGAGGAAATACCTCAGTCCTGAGTTTCAGCACAGGAAATCTCAACAGACTTAGACTTTCTAAGAAGTCCCATTGTTATGTCATCTCTTCCTAGAATTATGAAAGCAAAACCAGGGCTGTGTGGTAGCCACATTCCAACGCCTTAAATTATACTAGCTGCAATGATACAGTAACTTTCCTACAGTAACAAGTCTTTTGCATACAGTATCGAACAGCCACACCACGTTTACTAAGTGATGTCAAGTTAATCACCCCTCACCACAACAAAAGCATTGTCCATTCAGGTCAAGTACATTGCACACTAAATGCTGTAATAATGCTGTTTTCTTTCCCTCTGTATATCCATGGAAATTAAAAGAAAAGTGTCCTCCTTCTCCATTTGGTTTCCTGTGATACCATTCCTGTTATAACTTACTGTAACACTTGCTGTGCCATCCTTCTTTATTGAAACAGTGGGACAGGTGATTAACACAGCAATTGGTTGTAATTCCTTAGTTATTAACAGTGTACATCGTTAAGACATGGCACTGACTGTACCTTAAGGCATAGCTAAAATGATCATTTGAAACTGCCACATGACTCAAAAAGGTTATTGAAAAGAAGCAGTGGGCTAATTTTATATCCATATAGCTTACAGCTTTTGTAGACATTTTACAATTAATCACAATTATTGTAGAGGAAAGCAGTCATCCACAGCAGTAATTTTTCTCGTCCCTCTTCTTGATTCCTCACAAAGCCTGACGTATGCTTGTATTTCCATACCTGTAGTTACTTCCTGCTCCCCGGAGGCAATTTTATTAATTATTCATAGCATCAATAAATCTCTCTACACTGCACAAAAGCAAGCTTGATCATGAGGAAATAGCAGGTAAATGTTAAACTGAATCTAGGCCCTGTGAGTTACTGCAGGAAATATAATCCACTACCCCCTCCTGTAGAATTGTACATACATTTACTCTAATCAGACTATAGGTCATGTATTAAAATTAAAATAATGCCGCTCTATTTAAAAAAAAAAAAAGATTATAATATAATATTGTCATGGCCCCCATTTGCCCTTTTTGTTATAATAGGACAGTCTGTTAAAATGGCTTTAAGTTACATAGTTTCTACTGTACTTTTACCTGTTATGACACTTCGCATGCTGTTTTCGTAGTACCTTTCGGGTAGTGTGGGTTTCCATATAGTTAAATGTTTCAGTCAGGACAATCTTGCGTTAAATAACCACATTTATTATAATTCCAAATCTTACAGATTTCCAAAAACATTGAACCTAAATGAAGAATTTTTATTTGAAGAAAAATAAAAAGTAGAATAAAAATAGTTGGAGCACAGCCTCATCTTTCAGAGCAAAGAATAAAATAATAAATATATGAGACGTGTTCAACCAGGTGAATAAAACATATTAGGCAGAGGAGCATCATATACCATATCCCCCATATACCCCCCCCCCCCCCCCCCCCAGCTTTATTGATTGAAGGTAACAGAGGGAAGAAAAAAAAAACTAAAAGGAAAAAATCACCAGGGACCCTAGATATTAATAGGTGGCATCATATAGCAAAATATAACAAAGGATATGGTAGGATTGGATCCTGGGATAAAGTCTTTCATTAGGACGCAGGTTCCAGGTGTTGTTGTCTATAATATTGCTCCTTATGCAAATCTCATAAGCAAAGTTTTTGATGACATGCGCAGGAATGTTCGCTGAGCAGCTGTGGTTGCACAGCTCCAATCCTGAAGGAATGGCACGAATAGTTTGAAGAAAGGCCGCCCTTTTGGAGATCTTGAAGTCTTGCAGAAAAACAGAATCTGGAGACCAGAGGTCTCAGAATGGAAGCTTGGGGACAGAAAACAGAATTAGTGTGAGCAATGTGAACAGAGACTCCTCTTAAATTATCAGATTTACTTTGTTTAAAAAGGAAAGAAAACACCCCTTGAACTGCAGCAGGACCTCGATAGGTAGCTAGAGGGAGCAGAAGAGGTCAAATTAGTACACACATTTGGTATGTGATAATTAAACAAATCGCTGTAATAATTTAACTAATTACGCGTATTTGTGTGCACTACAGCCTGTTTGTTAGGGCCCACTTGCTGCCATGAAGCCAGCGGCTCGAGTCCCTCCTTCCCAGGGACCCAGCAGCATAAGTTGGCTGACTTTGTGCTCTCTACCCAGGCTGCATAGCTCCGGCTGGAGCTTTTTTTTTTCTTGTTTTTGCTAATTAGCACCATACGAGACATTTTATATTATTAATGTAATTGTTAAATAAATGTTGTTTTTTGTTGGGGGGGGGGGCTGGGGGGGAACAGATACCAAGCTCAGGCCTGTTTGTAATGTGGTGCTCAGCACATGTGCAGTAAGAGCAGCTGCTGGGTTCAGTAGCATTGCGCAGGACCGAGATATTCACTTCGGCTGCTTGTTGTTTGCAATTACAACCACAGTATCTTGATACCGTTTTGGTGACCAGCTATTTTAGCATCACCATTGCGAAGGATATTAGTTCATTCTAACAAGCAGGCTTCCCTCAGTCTCGTGTGTCGTACTGACTGAGTGGTTTTGCCAGTGACTTTTTATAGGTGGGCATCCCTGTATGTTGACACCCGCAGTGACTGCAACCAAGGTTACCGGACCGACCCAGTGGACCCATACCGAACTGGTACCGAGGTCACTGACCTGTGCCCGATTTCGAATGGGTACCAACCCGGTGTTAAGTACAGCAATCTGGTGTTGAACCAACCTGGTTCTAACTTGGTACCAACCTGGTGCCGAAGCCACCGAACCAGTACCAAAGTCTTTGAACCGGTGCTGAACTGGTACTGAACCACTGCCAAAGCCACCGAACCGAACCTGTGACTACCAGGTTCTGAACCGGTACCAACCCGGTTGTTAACCAGTAACGACCCAGTGTTTAGTACACCGAATCAGTACTGAATCTACTCATCCTCCTCGAGCTCTGCCTCTCCTCCCCCTGTAGAAAAGGAAGAAGAGTCGTCATTCCTAGTGACTTGGAGCAGATGGAGAAAATCTGGGCAGCAGCTTCCCACCAGGAATTGTTGAATTGCTGTGGGAACGCTCGGCTCCACCTGCCCCTGTGGGGCCTCACGGGCTGCGAGCACAGGTTGGCCACAGGAGGACATACTGAGGAGGTGGGCGAATAGCAGCTGGTCTTCCCGTCTGTACATCACCTCAAGGATGCCTATTTCCACATCCCCATAAAACCAGTGCACAGGAAGTACCGGCGGTTCGCCTTCCAGGGAACCTCGCAAAAGTTCCGTGTTCTGTCATTTGGCCTCTCCCTAGCTCCACTTGCCTTCTCGAAGTGCATGGAAGCTGTTTTGTACCCATTGAGACCCAAAGGCATCCGAGTACTCAACTATCTGGATGACTGGCTAATTTGTGCCCAGTCTCCAGCACAGGCAGAGGCCCACACGGAACTTGTCACGTCCACCTTCAACGATTGGGCCTTACTGTGAATCATGTGAAGATCCAGCTCTCACCTTCCCAGACTGCATCCTATCTCGGAGTATGTTTGGACTCTGGGTCCATGCTGGCCACTTTGTCGGACAGCTGAGTGCAGAGAATAGCCACTTGTTTGGAGCTCTTTCATCTCAATACAGCGCTCACGGTAGTAAAGTTCCAGAAACATGTGGACCTGATGGCAGCAGCTTCCTAGATCTTTCCATTGGGTCTGCACATTCGCCCTCTGCAGGCCTGGTTCAAGCACAGGGTCTTCCAGCCCACGATGAACTGCGACCGCCTGTTGACAGTGTCCCACCTCTGTCTAGGTGGAAACAGCTGGCTCATCTATGCCTAGGCGTAGCGCTGGGCAGTGTCACCACGGACGCATCCAGCCTGGGCTGGGGCACTGTGTGGAATGGTCAGGGTGTGCACATCAATGTTTTAGAACTGCAGGCAGTTTACCTGGCCTTGCAGAATTTTTTATATGAGGTTCAAGGATCACATGTGCTATACGCACAGACATCACAGCAGTGGTGGCCTACATCAACCACCAGGGTGGCCTGTGGGTGCACGAGAATCTCCTCTCACTGCAGGCAGTTCATCTACCCGGGGTGACGAACTGGGGGACGGATCTCCTTTCAAGACGAGTCCCGAGCAGCTTGAAGTGGAGGCTTCACCCCGAGGTGGTAAGCCTCATCTGGGAGAAGTTCGGGAGAGCAGAGATAGACCTCTTTGCCTCCCAGGAATCAACCCACTGTCCCCTCTGGTTCTCCATAATAGGAGGTGGGGAACCACTGGGAATAGATGCCTTGGCCCACCAGTGGCCGAGACATATTTTTATACACCTTCCCAACACTTGCCCTGCTCCCGCTGTGTCTGTAGCTCCTGAGTGGCCAGCCATGGAGACTGAGCCGGTCGCAGTGAGTCGGCAGTCAGGCATGGGGGATTTTATGGCATCTCTTCATTTCAGCCATCTGGGACTTTTCAACAGGGTTATTGACACCCTACAGAATGCTAGGGCAGCGACTACTCATTCCCAGTAAGGGGACAAGTGGGGCGTCTTCCAGACGTGGTGTCTGCCTCGTGGATTCGGCCCCACGATTTGTCCCATGGCAGTTATACTGCAATTTTTGCAGGACCTCTTTGACAAGGGGAAATCCTCCTCCATGGTAAAGGTCTATCTGGCAGCTATTTCAGTTTGCCTATGTCAAAATTGTCTCGCTAGTAGCTAATTTCCTGGGGGGGGGGCATTTTTGAAAGGGGCTTGATGGCTTTTTCCGCCTATGAAGGACTGTGGCAGTCTGGCTCGCAGTGGTGATGTGTGATGACGTCACGGACCAGGAAGTAACTCAAACCAAAACAGTGGATGGGCGGGTGAAGCTGAACGCAATTGCGTTCAGCGTATTTAATAAACAAACAAAAGATTTAAGAAAACACAAAACAAAAGGGCACGAGGGCCAAACGAATGAACAACCAAACAAGTAAGTGATGTGCTGGGTAATCCAGCACGTTTTAGCAATTGTTTTTTAAATGTTGCTTTCTCTCTCCGCTCTCCCGTACTCTCCTCTACACTCAGGCCCAAGTGCAGAGAGCTGCAGGTTTATATACTCTGGCCGAGGGATTAACTAGTTGGTAATTATCTTATTATCCCTCGGCCAGACGCGTTTGGTAAGGATGCATGACTGTCAGCTAGTTAAATAATCAGTAGCTGATCAGACATGCATCCTCACAGGGTTTTTAAATATAATAATAAAAGATGCGGCGCTTTTACCCGCGCCGCAAACAAAAATACAAATAATAATAAATAGGGGCGGGACACTCCGCCACAAGGACACTGTCCCTCGCTGGAGGCTAAACGTGGTGCTTAATGCACTCATGAAGCCTCCATTTGAACCCCTGCATTCAGTTGAGCTGAAATTGCTATCATTAAAGCAGCTTTATTGCTTGCTATCACCTCCGCAAAATGGCTGAGTGAGATGCAAGCATTTTATATCATGAAAGCCTGCTTTATTTATTTATTTTTATTATTATTTTTTTTATTATTTAGTCATCGCCAATGGTTTTTACCCTGATTTTTTTCTCCCCAATTTGGAATGTCCAATTTATAATTTTTTTTATCCCGGTTCACCGCTGCCACCCCTCGGAGACTCGGGGAACGGAGGCTGAAACACACGCCCTCCGAAACTTGTTTTTGCCGATCCTTCATTTTTCGCACTGTGGATCCACAGTGAAGCGACCAGATCTGTAGTGCCGGAGGACAACACAGATTTGAATGGCTCCGCTGCAGATCCACAGGTGCCCTATCAACCACAGGGGTCACTGGAGCGCAGTGAACCGTGGATTGCCCTGCCGACCTAAGCCCTCCCTACCTGGGTGGTGCTCTGCCAATTGTGCGCCACACCCTAAGAACCCCCGGTCACGGTCGGCAATGACATAGCCTGGATTCGAACCTGTGATCTCCAGGCTATAGGGCGCATCCTGCACTCCACGCAGAGCGCCTTTACTGGATGCGCCACTCGGGAGCCCCACAGTCTGCTTATTTTTTACAGAGGCCAGAACAAAGGTCACGCTCCGTACCAATCCTGCCTTCTTGCCGAAGACTATCTCGTCTTTCCATGTAAACCAGTCTGTGGAATTAGAGGCTTTCCATCCACCTCCTTTCCAGTCTGACAGGGAACGACAGCTCCATACGCTTCATATGTTGACAGGACAAAAAGGCAGTCAGTGTGAACAATTTTTGTCTGCTATGGGGAAAAGTCCCGTTGTCTCAGCAGTGGTTGTCCAAGTAGATAGCAGACACAGTCAAGACTGCCTATGAGCAAGCCAACTTGCCCCCTTCAGAAAAGCTAACGGCCCATTCAACCTGGGGCCTTGCAACTTCATGGGCTTTATTCCAGGGTGCATCTGTCAAGGACATATGCAGTGCAGCGGTGTGGGCTACTCCCCATACCTTTGCTAGGTTCTACAGACTAAATGACATGTTAAAATGATGAGTGTTAAAGGCCTCCCAGTCGACCTTTGCAACACGGCATAGAGGTGAAATTCTCCCTCAGTTTTTTCACTCTAGGTACTTGTTATTGGGGTACTGAATGGTGATACACAAGGCAGCCTCTCGGCTTAGCCTTGTAGCATTCCAGTCGTTCTGCAATCATGCCCTTGTGACAGCTTGGCTATACTAACCCATTCAGTAATGATTGCATAACCCTAGTTCCCTGAAATAGAAATATAATCATTACCCTTCAACGTCGCTGTGTCCATTATTCACAATAGGCTTGAAGAAAAAATGAGGCTGAGATCTGTGACTGCAGTCTTTTTGATCCCTCAGAGGCGGGGTCACCACTGCGTCACAGGCTGAAGAGAAGCTTTGGTATAAAGTCTTAAGGATCCGGGTCTTTAGGAGGCAAATACCCATTCAGTAATGGTTACATTTTTATTTCAGGGAACCAGGGTTATGATATTAACCTCAAGTTTGTTTTTCTTTTTCATGTTTTCATTCTTTTAAAACAAATCTTGTTCAATGAATTAGGTTTAAGAGATTTTACTTCAACTCTAGGTGGACGCTCAAGCCTGGTGCTGTCGGTAGCAATCATAATGTCGCTGGCAATGAATTCCCAGCTATGCTGATTTAATACATTTTGGGGTACAACCTTGACTTTTTATGGCCTTGGTAGGTACCCATGATAGATGCTACTTATGGTTAATGTACAGTGTATTGCATCTAATTGCTAAGGGACAGAAAAGTATAAGCTTAAAGCAATTGGCTATCCGATCACCAAACAAAAATAACCAATGTGTAAAAGAATGAAAAAAAAATCAGTGCTTTGCAAAGGGCTTCGTTATTTATTTATTGCAAAGGGCTGAATTTTTTATTTGTAGTAACTTTTTATAACCTTGCTTATAAAACAACTAAACTATAAGGCACTATCATTTTATGAGTTCAATGGCAATAATTTGAAACGAATAAATAGTGTCACATAAAAAAAAATACTGAATGAAGAGGTCTCTAAACCCCTCGTACTGTATGCTTATTTTTTCCTATTTGGTCAAAGAAGCTTGCCAGGGCTGCTTCCAACAGATCTCAGATAATAAAGGATTGCTTGGTACGGCCTTTAGTTATAGCAGAAAGTGCAAAGTTACTTCACAAATGGGATTTGCTGAAGTCGCGTAAGCATAAGATATGGCTTTCAGACATGTTTCCATGCGAAAGCTTTTGGTCAATTGTACAGCTTTTTAGCGTGAGAAGGCGATTTACCCACCCTTTTGAAGTCGTACAATGATTTAGTCGCAAACCTCCTATAGCGTGAGCAATAAACGTGGTATGTGCGTGCTATGTCATATAAGTCATGACAGTGGAGAGAGAATTTGGAGTTTCTAAACTGTGTGGAACCCCATTCTGAGTGATTCTTATTGCAATTACCTAAATACTGTGTTTTTTTTTCTTTTAAAATAGTCAGTTAATGTTGTGTTAAGATGCTTTCACCTGTGTTCAGGAGCTGCTCCTTAATTCGAATTGCCTGCCATATAACTATGTAATACAGGCTAGATAAGCCAAAGTGTGTGTATAGTAGTAAGTGGCACCATATACACTGCTTTGTATTCCCAGCAAAGCAAAAGGAAACTTGATGAAGTGGCAGATCAAAGATCTCCATAGGTGAGATGGGGTGGAAATTAAACCTATGAAAATTACATTTGATGCTACTTGCTCTTTAGCTAGGGCTCCAGTTTATACAATTTCATAATTGTACACTTTTAACATTTAACAAACCATTTCTACAGCTATTGTATGATGCTTTTACGATTTTTTTTATTTTATTTTCCCTCTCCAGTTCGGTACAGCAATTAGAAAAATAAAATAACAACAAAGCATTTATTTTTTTTAGTTAAGAAAAGATACAGCAAGTTCAAACAAAACAGCATTTTATTTTAAATAGTTTTGATCTGCTGATGAAACAGATGATTTAGGAACATTAGCTGCCTGTTCAGAATCATTTGTTTTGCAGTCCCAAGCAGAGATGAAT
Organism: Acipenser ruthenus; assembly: GCF_902713425.1. Taxonomy (NCBI): domain Eukaryota; kingdom Metazoa; phylum Chordata; class Actinopteri; order Acipenseriformes; family Acipenseridae; genus Acipenser; species Acipenser ruthenus. Next base: position 41,980,405 of record NC_081194.1, read on the forward strand.
GATTATCAATAGCGAGAAGCCATTCAACACCCCTGTTTAGGTATTGCATTTACTGGGCAGTTGTTAATTTTTTATATTTAGTGCATTAAAATGTAATTTAAAGATGTTATGGTTTGTAGGATATGTTCAGAAGGAATTAAGGTATTTATTTTGTCGAAAGGCAACCCAAAATTTTCCTATTTCTTCCCAGGAGTTTCAACCACAATACATTTCTCTATTTGCTGGATTTCTACTTAAAGGCTTGACATAAATTAGTAAAAATCGATTATATGTATTCCTGTTAGTGCTGGGACACAGGATTTTTATGTTCGGGTATTCGTTCATAATAAAAGCCATTATATGCTCAGAACGCAGGCAGAGACAGCATAGCAGCAGGGGCAGGGGGGCGTGGCCCCTGTGTGTGCCTTTATTTTACAGCTAGACGTTACAATATGTAACATGTTAAAGTAGAAAAATATCCCAGGAATAAAGAATACGTTATGCAGAACTTACTTTACCCCAATGAATTAACTACAAAACAAAGGATGCCAAATATCAGTTAACTGCTGTTAAACGTTATTTTGTTTATTCCCGAAATAAATAGTACATAAAGTTGACACCTCATTTTATTTATTTGTTACTTTTCATTCCTTCCCATTGCCATTTCTTCACAGTAAACAGTGACCATAGACACGTTTTCATAAAGTTTACTTGTGCCTTTTTCTAGCTGAACAAGCAAATGAAAATTGAAATGTAACTTAAATAAATCAAATGTGGGAATGACGTTGTAAAATTAAGTGGAAAAACTCACCATTTTGGTTCTTGTTTATTACATTCCACATAACAGAAAGTCACAACAAAAAAATATATAACATATACAACCTATAAAAATCACTACACAAAATTTCCAGCAAATTGGGCATTGATTAAGTGAGGCATTTAAAAATGACGCGCTTGCCTTTTTTCTGTCCAGTGAGATTCTGACTCGCTGTAAAGCAGCACAACGTGTTTTTGTCCCATATGGCCTTCCATAGAGATCACAATGCATGCATAATCTGCATAATTGCGCATAATCTGGTTTGTTTACTTTTTTTTTTTTACTATTTTTCATTTGCCATTTTTGAAACTGTCACGCAACTTCTGGTGAGGTGGTATATCTGATTTTTGTATCGAATATTCAAATATTCAGATATTTGTCCTAGCATTTGTCCTAGCACTTACAAGTGTACTGGAACACCAGTTGTCATTGTTCTTCAGTCAGAAGGGTAAGTGTCCAACCAAGTAACAAAGACCAAACAGGATCATCAGAAGAGAGCCTTCAAAGAACAAGTCTGCCAACATCAAGCTGCTGTTAGATAATCTGTTGTACAGCAATCTAAATCTTAAAGTAGTCAAATGTTAAATAAATAAAGTAGATAAACAAATGTATAAATCAATCAATACAAATAAGTAAATAAATAAATACCTTATGATGAAACCTGTTTGCAGTCTGTAACAGTTGTGAGACAGGGATTTGGATAGAGTGGAAATATCTGAAATTTGTATTATGGCTGTATAGATTTAAACGTTTATAAAAATTCGAACAGCATTGTATTTTTACAGTTTTACTAAGCTAACTGAAAATATTCGGTGTTACGGGGATCTTGCATTGCTTTTCCAATTTTTTCAAAAAGCTTAATCATTTATAATATCTTGGTGCATTGTAAACGACTGTAGTTAAATACTGTATGTTAAAATCATTGCAAACAATTTGAAACAAAGTAGACTTAACTACTAAGTCAAGTCTTTTTTTTCATTAATGATGATAGTTTAAACAGAAGGTTTACACAAAAGGTCTGCTAAATGCAGATTTACAGCCTTCATTTTGAAGCCTGCTACAAAACAAAGTAAAAAGCTGTTCAATACAAACAATTATCACACTAATTGCATATTCTAAAAACATGTATTCATCAATAAATGCATGTTGCAAAGCAATGCCAAGAAATCAGGAAATAAGAGGTTCATGCCTGTGTTGCCAGGCTGTAAAGGAGGTCTATTGTAAAAGGGACCTTTAATTAAAAATCCTTCTTTTGTTGTGCTTTTCAGCAGGAACAGCAAAGCTCTTCACAAAATAGCTGTAATTTCATCGTTATAATGCGGCTCTAGGGTCAGAGTTTTTCTTTGCTGTGGCCCAGTTTCAAATTGTTTTATCCTATGTCTTCATGCTTAGCTTGTACGTCTACTAAAGCCAACCAAATGAAAAATCAGCCTTCTGGTTTCTTGCTGCCCAATTAAAAGCTAAGTGTGATTTCAGTGTGCACCAGTGACCCAGCCTTGTCTTATTGAAGCACATCCAATACAAAAAAATCCAAAAACAAATACAACCTGAAATTAATACGCTCATGTTGAGCTTTCATGACAAAGAATAATGAGTTTAAATAATTACTGTTATATTAATGTAGCATCACAAAATATGCTCTATTCGAAGAAGGCATTCATACAGAGATTTCCATATTTTCCTGGAGGAATTACAAACAGAATGATCATCTATGCCTCAAACAATTTAAACACTAGTCCGTGGTATGGCACTAGTGGTATGACAATGGTTTATAACGGTGATATATCGCTACTGTTTACAGGAAAACTTTTGTAATACTGGTATGCCTATTCAGATCACAGAGTGGCATAGTCAAAGTTTATGTCCTTAACATGACATCCATAACTATAAAACACTCAATTTTACTATAAGACGCTAATAACATTCAAACATTTCAGTCTGGAAGCCTTTCTCAATCTTTCTTAAATAATCTTTGATTGCAAATAAGTGTGCACAGAATGATTAACTATGGAACAATATACACCAATGAATTGTATTTTTGTGTAAGATTAAACAAAAGCATCTTATAAATCTTCTAATTTATAGTACTGTGCAGACTAATTGTAAGGTCAAAAGCACATGTGCATTGAGAGATGATTAAAAGCATTTAATGATCTGTTACTATTTATAATGCTAGTTACTGTATTAGAGAAGAACTTTACTGCTGCTAAAGGTTTAGTACAATTATAGGGAATGATAATGCTTAATTGACTGTTGTAAAATTAGTATCGGTTATGAATTTGTAAATTTGTATATAATTAACATTTTTCAGAGTGCTAAGGTTGTTTGTCAGTGAAACACAGAGAAAAAAGGACCTTGCACTATCACATGCTGGTTTTCTAGAACAGCAGTAGTTACACTATGGAAGAGAATCGCTTACTCATTACCCTTGTAATTTGTTTCATTCCATACTAGTAGAGTTTTAAGATGTATTACTTTCATCTTATTTTTAACCTTTTCTGTACCACGTAAATTGAAAGCAACTCCATGTGGCATGCCACCATAACAATTGAAACCAGCACCATTCAAGTGCTCCCCTTTTAAGAAGGCTCAGGTAGCAATGCTGTGGCACTAAAACTATATTTTTACTGAGTTCCTTTTTTAGTTGTACTTATATAATGTCATACATTGTGTGCAGGAGGTCTCTTATTATTGTAAGTGATGTCATATTGTGCAGTTTGGGTTTGGGGCAAAATTATTTCTGTTATAATAAGAACACGATACACACAACATACTAACTTCTTATAAATCACAAAAATGAAGATTGTACTGAGAAACTCAGGGGCGGATCGTCCACTGGGGGCACTAGGGCACCGCCCCACCATAGCAGAACACAAGAAGAAAAATTAAAAGCATAAAAATGACTGTGAACATTTGCTTAATTCTGACATTTACTCACGTTCTTAGTTGTTATTATCCACAGCAAATGTGCATTTTATGGAAAAAAAATGTATTTATGCCAAATCGCTGCTTATGCTTATCGTATGCCTCTTCTCCTGGTTCTGGGGGGTCGTGCCCGGAGGATGACCGTTTATGAGCATGCGTAGTTATGATTTTTGGCCGAAATTGTAGCCTAGCTTTTCGCTGCTCTTATTAATCCCATTTGGGGTGGCGAATTTAACGCCCAATGGGGAGTCTATGCAGTTACCACCTAGTCACACTAGATGGCAGTTTATAAAATATTGCTGTATTTATCAAGACGATTAATGTTGAAGCCAAATCGCAGCCTTAGAATAAGAACATTAAACAAGGAGAAAGAGAAGAAGTAGTTTGTAGCTCGCAGCCATTTTTGTTAGAAAGTGAACGATGACAGAACAAGAAAGGCCAATGAACGCCGTGCTGTCTCTACAGCAGTCCGTTTTAGCAGAGAACTCTGCCAGAAAAATTACAGATCAAGGAGTTGGGCTCGGATCAGCCAAATATAACAGTAAATCAGCAAAGTAGCGACAGGGGGAAATTGTGGAAGCTGTGTGGGTGTGCAACACATAACGCGGTGTTCTGCTTTCCATGTCTGCTGTTTCGGACAACTGCTTCGGATTTGGCCTGGACTGACCGAGGGGTGAGCGACATGAAGCACATTTCGGAAAAGACAAAAAAGCACAAACACGGTAAAACCCATATGCAGAATGTGGTAAAGCTAGCGATGTTGGACAAAGTTAACATAGCTACCCAACTGAACAGAGTTCAATAAAAAGGCCATTGAGAGGTTTGTCTCCCAGAAAGAGAGACAGGCAAAGTTTCTTTATAGGTAAATGCCTGACTGTTTCTGATCCTCACCTGTGTGATTCTGTGTCAGCTGAGCAAAATAATTAATTTACACACACCATCACTCTCACACACTCACTCTCAATCACTCACTCACTCACACATACAGAACACATACTGAACTATACAGTTAAAATGTTGGTGATGTTTAAATGTTTGAGTTATTACTTAGTCATTCCATACAAATTCATCCAGGTATTTCAAACCACTTCTGATGTGGCTGGAGGTGCAATTATCCACAGAGACCAGTGGAGCAGGTATCCCTGCTATGAGTAAGGAGTTAAAAATTACAGCTACAGTTACTATGCCGCTTTAGTTCTGGAATGGGATCCACAGCCTCCCATGTATGTGATCTACTAGGCCAGTCAGTTGACAAAGGAAAAGGCTAATGGCTCATAAAACATGTCAGTGGCCCCTTATTTGAGCCAGTCTGGATTAAGAGTCTTATGCAAAACTCATAGACCTTTAAATATTTAAAGTTGATACAAAAGATCAGGCTGGCTTTTGAAGAAGTGTGTGTTTTGCATGTCATTGTCTGAACCTTGTCAACTCCAGGTACTGTATAATCAATCGCATAGCACTGAACGGATGCGTCGCAGCCTAGCTAATTTGAGAATTCACAGGCCCACAGTAAAAGCCTCTGAGACCTATGTTAAGTAATGATCTACGTTTATATGATTTACAGACCTAGTGATAATGGAAAATAAGGGCAATTATTAATTGGCAAAGTGTCATATCTCCTAGGGAATTCCATCATGTCAGTTGACCAAAAACCATTGAAAAAGACCAAATTAGGTATTTGGAAGACTAGGGACAGACTTGGTGCTATACCAAAAAAAAAAAAAAGACAGACAATAACCAAATGTACTATTCATTCATTTTCTTACGCTACCTCTAGTGGTAAAAGCAAAATCGCTACAGTGGTGATCTAGTTGGTAAAAACACCAGTTAATGGAAGTCTACATGACTGCCTCATTGCTTTGTTTGGCTTACTTTACATGTTTTATTATATTGATATTGAACCAAACTCATCCTTGTTTTAAGTACATCAGGCCATTCAATGTTCTACAGTAATAAAAGGCTGCCTGAGATTTAAGGGGTGGTACAGAACCAAAACTTTCCATTCACCTCTCGGAACTGTACACACTGCAGCAGGTTTCTGTCTCATGGACCCTGGAAAAACACAGGATTAAACTTTCAGTTTTCTTTAATGAAAATTGCTGAAACATAAAACATTTCTGGAAACCAAGTGTCAACAATGTTTATTTTCAAGGGAAGGAGGAAGAACAAGCATTTACTGTTGAGGTTGCCAAAAAAAGGAGGTCCAAAAAATGATGGAATGTGAATGGAAAAATATTACAGACTTCTTTTTGGAAAGCATAATATAAAAGCTCTCCTTGTTTATATGTGCTTCTAAATTCAGTTTGTTTTTTTTGTTTTTTTTTTACTTGCAGCTGTTTTTGGCAAATGTCAAACTTCTGAATGTTTAGCTCATATATTTCTCTTCAGATCATCAGTAATCCTTGTGAAGATTACCCAGAGAAAAAGAAGTGTAAGATCCTATTGACCACTTGAGTTCTAGAGTATGGATTCCAAAAACTAGATTCTGGCTCCAAATCATCCCTAACACTAGACACTCTCCATAGCAAAAGCCTCACTTTTTTCACCAATATATTATGTTCAAATAATGTAAACTTGTGTTAATAGTAACGCCATACAGCATGTGTTATCAATTAAACATATCACACTGACATTTGACAAGACAAGCATTTCACAGATTAGAAAACATAAACAGTGGTGCTGTATACAGCACACCATTGCCCATTAGACAAACTGTATTGTACACACAGCAAATTCCAAACCATAATACAGTACATTATACTTTATGTGTTTTGCTTGTTTTCTTTAGAAAAAATGCGATCCTTGCTCTGATTAATCGACAGGGCCTGTTAGCATGGTGAAAACATCCAGACCAAAAATTCTGAGCAATACTTTTGACACCCCTTGTTACTGTTGGATGTTGTCATTTCCTAGGCGGAGCTGCCCTAATCATGTTTGCCGTGTTAAAATGGTGATGTGTTTATGGAAACACTTTTGTTACCATGCCTCGCTCTAGTCTGTACTAAAATAACATGGATTAGCAATAACCCCCTCAGTGTAAACAGATATCCACCAGCGAGGTTGATTACAGTTATGTAATGAAAAAGCTGTAATTAGTTTGGATTTTAAAATGGGGGACTTTTGTTTGTAGCATTTTTCTGTCAATTGCAATGCTTTTAAATATTGTGTTTTACTGCTGAAGCTGAACATCCCTTGAAAAGCATCAGGGAAGACAACTTTGTACTCCATCTTGCCAATAGGGTGCCCAGGTTCAAATCCGGTATTTGGCAATTTGCCTTTTACCAACTTCTACCAGCAAACCAGACATCCAATGATTCTATCTTTTAAAAGATAGATACCAGTGGTACTCAATTTTAGTCCATTACAATCATGGATCTTGTTTCAACCAGGACCCTAGTCATTTTACTTGAACCCAAATGTTCAAATAAACCAATAAAGACCTTGTTGAACAAGACTGTTCAGCTAAATAAATAAGTGTAACATGGTCCTGGTCTGGAATGGACTCAAGAGTCACAGATGAGAACCATGGTCTTACACCAAAGAGAGATGATGTGGGGAAAAAAAATGCAGACTTTCCCTCTTTTGACTGATTTCATGTGTTATACAAATGGAATCTGTGGCACACATTCTATTAGGACTGCATATCGCAATGGGGTACATTACAGACAGACTTGTCACAGTAGACTTCCCCAAAAAATGTGAGCTGTAATCACTGAATATGGTCCTTTTAGAACAGTTTATATAACTTGCAGTTACAGTACATTGAATCAGTGTTATCCTGTTTATAATGTTATGACAGTTGTTTTGATTATTTGGGTTAAACATCTCCCAAAATGTGGCGTGCATACCAAGGTGGTATATTATCAAATGTATAGTAGCAAATAAATAAATAGCATTTGCAGTGTATTTTATCTTAATTGTATTTATTATAATAATAATTATTATTATTATTATTATTATTATTATTATTATTATTATTATGTTTACCTTACCTCCCCTATTTATTAGTATTAATTTAATTACCAATAACTACCAATGTGCTGAAAATATTTTTGGTTATTTGCCTGGTACTATACTGCACACTTAAACAACACTTTTAATGTGATTTTATGTTTTTTTTTGTTTTTTTGTTTTTTTTTGTTTGTTTTAGCTGGTTTATAAATTTTGAAATGACTGTACTGCATATGTAATAAGACTCTTTGTGCATGATAAATGAGAGTTCCTTGTCTGACTGAAACACCCTCAAGAGTGGGGCTTGTGTAATTAAGGTTCCGCTTGTCATTTACTATGTGTGGCCAGAACGATAATATTGAGAAACAGCAGGCAAAGGGCAAGCACATTGGGGTTGTTTAGCTGTTCTGTGGGATTTTACCAACTCTTTTTTCATTATCCTTAAAATAAAACTCTATAGATCAGGAACATTCATCTCAAACAGGAAAGCCCAGGCTCATCAGAACAATCCATTCATTCAGGCCGAGATTTATAAAAGGATTGCACATGTTTAAGACTGTAAAACGGGCGCTGAGGATTCTGAATTCTTGGATGGGATTTATAAAACACACGCAATAGCATAAACACGCACTTAATACGTGATTTGCGGGGCAATGTCTCTGTGTGCTTTAGCCCTTGATGCATATGTAATTCTAAGGTCTATTAATTTATTCAAGCTGACGGTAATTGCAGGCCTCGTATTTTCTTGATTATTTTAAGAACTCTGAAAAGCAGGTGTTAATTTGCCGCAGTCAGACAGTAGTCTATATAAAAGGCAAGGTGATGTGGGAGACTTGTCTGCAGCAAGAAGACATCGTTTTCAAGGACAAAAACATTTAATAACATTTTGCAAAGAGCTCATTTTTTAACCCTTCTGATCAAGTCAGTTTGTAAATTGAGGTTTATAATACCGTATTGTTTTGCAAACTCCAATTTTCTTACATGACAAAAAAGAAATTCTGCAAATAGAGAATATAGAATCCATGTAAAAAAAGGTTCTTAGAAGCACCTAAAAAGGTCTCCCCACAGTGGCAAAGCATGAGAGCCTTTACTTCTAGATTGTCGGCATCCATATTGGTAAATTACAGTTTTCGCTTCCAGGCATCCTCATCACCATGGCTAGTACCAGGCTGAGGTCTTTGTGTGCCATTCATTTTCTTTTGGAATGTGTAGCCAACACACGCAGGGTTGACCCAAAGCTGCTATTTATTGTGAGAGGTGTGTAATTCTCCACCGCTAATTGCGGTGAGGGGTATTTAAATTGTTTGAATTAGTCTTATAAAATAGGTTGTTATTTTGACGCTGAGTGCGGCCGTACTGGACACACACATTACGTGGCTTTTTGCGGTCAGTTTTTCCCCTTCATAATTTTGGGCCTCGGTGTGTTATTGCCCTGGCAACAGGATGCTTGGTCCTGGACTGTCATACAGATGTAAAGAACATCATTTAAACAATAGTGATGCTTTCTGAAGTTCAGTTCTATTACAACCAATCTTCAATAACAATACTTCTGTACTAAGGGATGATTATTGACAATAGCTGATATATCTGTGTGGCAGTGTGCCCCACCCATGTGTGGATTTTGTGTTGTGTTGCATGTGGTGTGTTAATGTTGGTGTATAGGTATTGGTGCATGGGATATAAATGGGTCTGTGTAGCATGAGTAATTTAAAATATATAGTTGTATTTAGACACAGGGATGTATAATCACTTCACGTGCAGATAAAGTATGTGAGCACAGGATTGCACAAATGAATTCATGTGCTGGGATTCAAGTGAATCATTAATTGGTAATTGAATCCTGGCACAACAGTATAAATAGATGCATTTTTTACTCAATTGGGGTTGGGTGTTCAGTGTGGAGAGAACGGGAGAGAAAGTCGGGAGTAAGCTTTAAAAGAATAATAATAATTACAATTGCTAGTCGTGCTGAATTATATCAGCACGATACTTGTTTGTTTAGCATTCGTCCACCCTGTTTGTTAGTGTTAGTCCGTTTTGTTTGTCTGTTTATTTTGGCCTCAAGTGCCGTGTGCTGTTTTTGTTTAAACCTTTTATTTTTACAATTAAATGCACTACGCGCCGCAGCGTCTCAGTTTCACCTGCCAGTACTGTCTGTGTGTTTTTCATTCTGGTCTGACATTACCCCTACAGCCAGCCTGATCACAATCTGGTACTACAGGTCAATGGTAACAATATCAATCACTTCATACTGGAAATTCATTGCAGTACCATACCAGGCCCACTGTGTAATATTAGTTCCAAATCCATTGTGTTGCTATGGGCGGTAAATATTGGTCTGCTAAAGGTTCTGCTAGGGTTTCTTCAGGTTAATACACTGGTGATATGGGTACTATCCTTATGGAACTTTTCTTACTTTTGACTGTATCAGCCACCAGCCAGGCATTCTGGTGCAAACCAATAACTGCTTCCCAGGCAGAGTCTACTGTAGAAATGTATATGAAGTAAAAGAGATTCATAGGTTCAGAAATTGCACTTCAGCTGTCATTGGGGAAAGAAACACCACGATATGTAATACTGCTCTGCTGGTTTAATACAGTCACCTTAGCAATAATTGAAGAGTCTAGCTTGAATACTACTGGGAGAAGATACAACTATGAGAAACTGTCAAGTAGACACATTTTTGACAATTGCTTTTTCAGTGTCTTAATTTTAAATGAGTTCTCATATTTATAACTCTGGATTTATGTTTTACTTTTTAAAGTTATGGATGTATACTACAGGGAGAAGGTACTATACCATGGACATGTCTCGCAGTGTTAAGGGAAACTGCAGTCATTAGTGATTTAAAAGTTTTAAAAAATAAAAAAAAGTATACTATACCCAAAACGTATGCCCTGGTAAACTGCAGTCTAGGATGTCCTCACTTTAATTGATTCAGCATATTTATTGTAAAGAAAAGCAAATGTATATCAGTAATTTGCAGGATACAGATACAAATGGTACTAAACATTCCTCCCACAGTAGATAGTAAAGTAAGTTGCTGTTATAGCTAATTGACTGCAATGAGCTAACTGTCTGCCTCCAAAGTATATCTGCAATCATTTGCTTCACTTGTTGATGGTGTTAAGCCTGTCGACTTACAGTGGGGAAGGCAAAAACCTCAGTGGTTTACAACATCAAAGTTGCCATTTGATCCCGCCATTTTTCAAAACCCCAGCAAAGGCACTTACATCACACACGAAACACAGCACAGGTGCGCGGTACAGTATTTCTTTCGCTCCTCTGTGTTTTGCATTTAACCAGAGGTCAAATAAAGGGGAATTCCTGTGTGTCTGAGATAGCTTTCGCTTGTTTCAACTGGGCTGAAGTGGCCAGGCTAAAAAGGAAATTTGCTGTCCTGAACCAATGCTTTTAAGCAGTTCTGGTTCAGTGCACAGCAATCTGTCAGTAGGGTTTTGAAAAAAGCATTAGGGCTGCTGCAGCAAAGGGTAAACAATTCCACATTTCCACTGAGATTTGGGAGAGGTTTTTATTACCTCTTAGAAAACCAGTGATGGTGCTGGGTTTGTGGATGATGACACTAAAAAGCTGACCCGCTCTGCTCTAGTTGTGATTTCAAGTGTCAAAACGGGATTTAAACTCGGTGTGAGAATATGGCAAGTTTTCAGATGGTTGAACCCCTGGGGTAAGATACAGTACTACATATTAAATATTGGGCATACATTGAGATATGTTAAGATCAGTTTGCTAATGGATAAAGCAGGGCACAAAGTTATAAAACTGATGAAAAGACAAGCAAGCTTTTATATTTAGTCTAAGGTTTAAACAGAAAGACATGTTTTAAGATTGGTATGTACATTCAACACTGTGATGTACTGCAATTTATAACTTTTTAGTCTCTTTAAATAGGAAGTCGTCATCATTGTTGACAGCTGTTTTAGGAAGAAGTTAGCTGTACATTTAAAGATGTTAGCTGTACATTTAACTCTAGATACTGTACAAAGTGGCAATAGAAAAGTATTTAAGGTGGTGCTATATTATTTGTTGAAGTTAGTTTTAGATTAACATAGGCGGCGTTTACATGCACAGTCATGACAGTTTTCGTCACAACCTGTTTGCCGTGCTATGCAGTTATGATTTAGGAAAAAAAAGTCGTCCGTACCAATGCAGATTACTCAATTCATAGTCATTTAGGGGAGGGGATATTTAAATGTCCGTGTCTGCTTACTAAGTAGGAAAAGAACGACTCTGAATATCGTGAGGAGAGCCTCGTGCAGTGCCATGAAGATAAAAACATTTAACAAGAGAAATGAATTCACTTGTTGTCGTGCACATTCTGAATTACGCCACACATTAGCTACTTGTTTGTCTGGTTAGCTTTCCAACACACACACACTCACAAAATTATATAAAATAGAATTTCTACAAGTTTTACTACTTGGAATTTATATTTGTGTGTGTTTGTGGAACATCTAAAAGTTACATTTCATTAGAACCGCCTTTTACAATACATGCTTTTATTTTGAATATAACCTACAATATTCCATTTTTTTAATATATAGGGGCCTACAAGCCTGTTATCTCTACTGGACCTGGCAGCCATCAATTCCTTCGTTTTGTACAAGGTAGGAGAGATTTCATCTTGAAGCTAGCCACAGCTCTTGAGCAAAAAAAAAATTAATCAGAAAACTGCAAAGCTGCAGGCTGCAGCAGCTCAACCTGGATTCTGTGCTGCGAGTGACACACGCAAGATAAATAGTATCGTCGGTGTCGTGACAAAACCTGTGTGTCACTATTTGGCACTTTTGTTTTTTTTACATGAATATAATCCTCTCACCTATTTCTATGTCATGTTAATGTCTCATAACTCAACAACTAATAAAGTTGATTCAAAACACCATGTGACTTAACCTCAATTGGATAGTACAGTGTCATGAAAAAAAACCTTGTATGTCAACACTATCAACTACTGAGCAGGATTCCATGTGATCTTTGCAAGTTTAATTGAGGTAAGAGGTATTTCTGATATATTTGAACTATCCCTCATTATTAATCTTTGTATTCCTTATTTAGATTATTTAGATTTTTTAATTGTAAAGTTTATATTTTGATTAGTAACTTTTCATAACAAGTTTAGGCTTATTGGGTTAAGGCTATAAGGTTTTGACATCCATTGTGAATATTAATAATAGGCTTGAATAATAAGAAAAGTTTATGAGGCAGGCCTAGTAGAGAATGTGCAGTGAAACAAAAAAAAAACAGCACTTGAGAATTCTAGACGATCATGTTCTCTATTTTACCACCTGAAAGATGGAATAAGAAAACCCATATGTAAAAAGATGTTCCTCTTCACACCTGGGCTTGGGGAATGGTCTGTAAGGAACTGGATCCAAAACCATCAAGAAAACCTACCAGTAGTTGAAGACAACACGAAGCAGCAGCGTTCTCGTCCTCGTACATTTGACCTTGAAGAATGAGAATTTCTCAGAGCATTCCTTACCAGTTTTCCAAATGTACCATCACACTACTGTCATTCGTCAAGTTCAAAGTTATACTTAGAACCTGTCTTTACTACTTTACGCCATTTACACGAAAAATACACAGAATATTGTGAACAAAATAACAAAACTGCACTGTGTCGCCAGATCCTCAGTGAGGAGATTAGAGAGTTAAATCTGAGTCTTTACCATCCTAGAAAAGATCAGTGCGACACCTGTTGTGCTTTCAAGGCAGGTAATGTTTCTGAAGATACATGGCAAGTTCACTGCCAGAGAAGAAAAAGAAGCCTGTGAATCAAAAGAAGCAGACAAACAAAGTGGCATAGATGGCAAGCATAAGGTTTTGATTCTTGGTATGGACCTTCAAGCACTCCTTCTTTGACCAATGCTTAAAGCCTCAGCGATATACTACAAAACAAAGCTTTTAGTTTGCAATTTTACAGTATACAACATGAGTAGCCATGTTGCCACCTTCTATGTTTCGCATGAAGGAGAAGGAGGATTATCTTCAAATGAATTTGCTTCCTGCATCACTGACTATCTCAATGAGCACAGCGAATATGATGAATATATTCTGTGGAGTGATGGCTGCGGATACCAAAACTGCAATACCATTCTTTCGAATGCCTTGCTTCACTTTGCCATAACTAATAAGAAGACCATCACACAGAAATACCTTGAGCGTGGACACACACAAATGGAATGCGACTTTCAATCCACAGTGTGATTGAAAGAAAACTGAAGGGCAAAGACATCTACTGTCTTGCAGATTATGTTAATTTGATGCAGCAGTCCCGTAGGAGGCCTGCACCATACACCATTAAGTATGTGGATCACACTTTCTTCAGTGACTTCAGCTCAGTTACATATTACTCAGCAATTCGTCCTGGCTTTCAAGTTTGAGATCCCACTGTGCAATAGTTATACTGTATCAAGTACAATATGGATGGCATACTAGAGTTCAAGCTCCATCACACAGACCTGTGGAGTCCAATGCCCAGACGTCAGAATAGAAGTGTCTCCGACAGCCACTTAACAGTTCCTTCATTGTATGCTTCCAGTCTGAAGATCAAAGATCAAAAACATCTGCAGCAGCTAAAGAGCGTCATACCCCATGATTAGCACGGGTTTTATGACGGACTGGTGCATTCAAATTTGGGATGTCAAAAGAAATGCTCATTTGGCAGCTAGATTCACATTCAAAATTTAAAGGATGTCCTACGAATTCAGTTATCTGAGAAAATATTAAACACTATCTCATGAAATCCATAAGCATGAACTTTTTAAAAATAACTATTGGACAAAAGACATTTCTCATTCAAGCTTTTTTAATGAATTTCTAATGAACTTTGTTGTTTTTGTATTATGGTTAAGATAATACTCTACGTTTTATACAGAAGATTGTATCTTTAATGTGTTTAAAGATATTTAGTTTAACATCATTTAATAAGACTACATGAATTTAACAATTTCAAATGATATTTTATTACATTTTATAATTAAAGCTTTTGTTTCAAAAACAATGTGTATATGTTTATAAAACCTTGTATTTCTGTGTAAAAACCTTGTACCTCCATTTTCTACTTTGTTTTTTTTAATTTTTGCAGAATTCATAATTTCAATAAAGTTCTGAACTAATCTGATGCTTTTTCTTAATTTCATAGTACTACTTCTCTAACTCATTAAATTAAACATTTTTTTGCCATTCCTGAATAATGTATAAATTTGACATACAAGTAGTAGACAAAAAAATGGAAACACCAATGTAAAGTCACTTAATAGGGCGTTGGGCCACTATGGTATCCCGCTCTGTGGAGTTCTCGGCGGACCGTTTTTGATGAAACTGGCTGCTCGCGCCTCAGGTTGAAATTTGCAGTCAATTAATCTGCAGTTGCTCGCCTGTTTTGCCTTGCACTTCGAATTAATGCACAGATATCACGATCTTGGAGTATGCACTTCCGCCCCGTTGCCCTTTGCTGATGATGTCTTTCCCTCGGAGTTCCATGCCAACATCACCTTAAACACAGTTGCTCGTGAAACATCAGCAAGTTGAGCTGTCTTGGTCACTGAAGCTCCTGCCAAATGCTCCCCACCAATCACCCCTCTTTCAAAGTCACTGAGATCTCCTTTTGCAGCCATGCTAGCCATAATTATAGGCAACCAGGTCTGTCCAGCATTTTTATACATGACCCTAAGCATGCTGGGATGTTATTTGCTTAATTAACGCATGAGCCACACCTATGTGGAAGCCCTTGCTTTCAATGTACTTGGTGTCCCTCATTTACCCAGGTGTTTACATTTTTTTGTCCACTAACTGTACAAGTTTTTGTCACGACATCAACGATATGTTACTTTCGTTTTAGATTAAAAACTACTTTTGTTTTTACAGTTTCTTTTGAAATGTTTATTTTATTATAGTTTTTCATTTTTTTAAGTAGTGCTTTATAGGTGGTAAGTTCGAAAATAAACCCTTTTATGTTTAATTGTTCATTTAAGTACAGCGTTTCGGCTGTGCAAATGTTTGATATGATGTGCTTGAATAAAACTTTTGAGTTGTATCAGATAGTTTGTCTTTCATTTTAATATTGATGGTGTTAAAATGTAGCGGCGGTTGTAGGGATGAGTATAACCATGGCGGTTCTTTTGTTGAAATAGTCCATTAATGTACAGAGTGTGTGTGTTGGCGGGGGGGGGGGGGGGTCTGTGTTTTGTACAGCCTTTCTGCTGAAGATTACGTAATATTAAGTCAGAAAAACGGGGTCTTCACTGCTGAAATCTCGTGAGCCACAAGCACGATTCCTGCTCAGTCCCACACAGTCATGACTGTAGTGTCGATTTTCAAGTGCATGTAAACCCAGCCATAGTTTCATGACTACATTCTTTCTCCTGAAATAAGGAAGCACTTGTACACAATATTATCAAATGGTATTACTGTACTACTGTATTCCCTTTTCGCAACTTCCTCCTCCTTTAAATTTTATCTGCCACATGTTGCTTTCCAAACATGGATTGTCTTATTGTAAGTTACATCAATGAGATGTTATCGATACTGTTTTTTTTTTATAAATGAATACATTTACAGGGAACACATACAGTAATTTACACAACACGATATCATTCCAGTAATAGAGAAAGGAGTCTTTAAGCTGCGATCTTTATTAACGTTGGCACCTTTATTGAAAAATGGACTGATTGCATTTCTGAGTCTTTTTTCTAGGAATGGCTTAAAGATTTCAGGAATATACATGTCTAGATAATATAATGGGCAGTTAGATTCACAACATCGCCATTTATGTGACTGTACATTACTGTATACAATATATATTGTAAATATATGAGAGAATTCATTACTGGGAATTGCATGTAGTTGTGCCTTAATTACTTTAGCAATACCTTGACTTGTGTAAAAAAAAAAAATCAAAAAAGAATATAAGCAACTGGATTTGTGTGGCTATTCTAGCATTTTAGTATTTTTTTCTAAAGGTATTTTTTTTTTACAAATGTTGGCATTGACTGATGCATATACTGTAGTTTAGTACTTTTAATAAATACCTGTCTCATATTTTGATCTATAAAAGCTTTTCATATTAAATAGTGTGTTGGCAAAATCTCACTTCAGTCTGCTTCAAGTGAACCAGATTCAAATTTACTGGGCCCCGGTGCAAGAGTGTGAAGTAGACCCCCTTCAAAAAAACAACAACAAAAAAACACTAAGCCTAAAATAAATCTAATGAAAGTAATCAGCAGCTATTTGTTACTACAATTTTAAAGTTATTTTAAATAACCATGAATAATAATTACACCCGTGCGGATCAAATTAATGTAAATTACGTGTTAATTTCTGTACAGAAATGTATATTATACAAAGCAACAATAACTAAACATTGTTTGTTAACAATGTCAAATAATAAAATGTATGTCTTACCGCTTAAAGGTGTTGTACACTGCGAACTTTGGCTGCAGCAAATTTTTCGATTACATCGGAAAAGTTCACTTGTCTTGTGACTGTTTTCAATTGAAAGCACAGCCAATTCAGACAGTCTCTCTTGCGACATTGTTGAGCGCAGGTAATTTTTTATCAAAGAACCCTAAAGTTGCACAATATATACCACAGTTAAGATCTATAATTTGCTCAAAACAACGTGGTGCAGCAGTTTGTTAGAAAAATTGTATTGTGTAAAATAAATAAAGTACTTTCTTCAGCTGGTGGTAAACACAATTAGAGAATGATCTGTTATATTGCTTAAAATACAAATATATTTACCAATACAGGCTATTAGTTAAGAGCAGAGATGAGTGGTTTATTTTTGGCACGGGATAAATAAAATAGTGTATAGCAACACCATTAAAATGTAGTTTATGCTAAAAACGTTTTTATTTCATGCTGAGTAAGTCGGTTTAGTAGAAAATCAGCCAAAGCCATCCCTGTTGTATTTTCAACGTGGAGCTATTCCAGAAAGCTCTCCTGCACTTCAACTTGGCTTCCAGTAATTGAAACATATCTAATCATTATTGATAATTGCTTGTTGTGAGAAATATCTGGAGTGCAGTCCATCAGCACACTGTAGTACCGAGCTGTCTGTATTTTGTCCTGAATCTTTCCAGTCACAGTGTCAGCTAACAGCTTCAAAAATTAATTTTGGATATCCTTGCTTAAATAATGAACATTAGTGCCTTGCTGAACGCATTGCAAAAGATCAGCTATGACAGGGTCTACTGAACCACGAAAGGCTACATTTTGTGATGCGAAGTATAAAACACAGTCCAGAATTCTACAAAGCACAGCATGCCATTGTTCCTTTTTCTTGTTTAGCCTTTCTTGAAAATGTCTGCCTATTGTAATTTCGTTTTGTAACCTGATTTCTAGACGTTTCCACTTGTAGTAATTCCCCATGTGTGACTGGTAAGCTTCGTATTGAGATAGTTTTTGTGATAACTTTTGCCAGTTGGAGAAACGTTGTGTAAACATTCCCCTGTCTTCGCCAAACAGCTTACAGCAAAAACAAAGTACAGCGTCTGCAGATTTACAGGTCTATTCACCTTTTTGGATCCCACTTTACGCAATTTGCAGATGTAAAATGGCAACCAGCAGTATTTTTCGGGAATTCAACGTCAGTTTCTTTAAGCTGCACCGGTTTATGTTTCACGACTTCAACTCTTAGTTCTTTAGTATAAATGTCAGGCCAAGTAGCTGGGTCATGAAAATCATATGATAAAGATGATGACTGACTGGGTACCGGATTTACAATACACGACGATTCAGTACCTTCTATTTGCTGCTGTGCTTTTCCAAAATCGGTGTCCAATTCTCTTTCCTCTGGCTCAACTGTTGATTTCTTCTTCTTGCAAGGAGGTTGGTAGTTCCTCTGCAGCACTACTTCCATCTGTTGTCAGCCCACGTTGAAACCATTTTCTGTACACTTTTTAGCATTTTCAGCTGTCTTTTCTGCTCCTTTCTCTTGAAAAAATCTGATTTTGTATTTTGGTGGCAATGGCATATTCAATACGTTAGGCCTACTTATTACAACAACTGTGAAAAAGTTCACAGATTACTATCCGTTTCATCGAGTACTGTTTTTTTTTTAACCAGGTAATTCTTTTCCATTGGAAAATTGGGTCGTAATATTATAGGAGTTTGCACAGAGAATTAAAGTTGACCTGTAGGCCTATGTGAATTTTTTTTCAGAAGTATTTATAAATATATAGCCTAGTGTTTGTTATAATCTTTATGAATAGCAGCTGTGAAAGACATGCACTCCCCCCCAGTAAATGGAACAGTCTGTTTTTTATTTTTTTTTAAATCGAGCAGCTCACTGACCTATAATGTAAACTTTCACACTGATTCCCGCCTACCTATGTATAATATTTAGCTCTGATTTGATAATGTGTTTTGACTGACGGTACAACTTTGCCACGGTTTATTTTTGAACTACCGGAAGAACATTATTTGTTTATTTAATTTTTTGTCTGACTTGGTATGGACACATATGGGCCCCAGCAGAGGCTGGGCCCGGGTGCAGTCGCATTCCTCACGCCCCCCCTTGACGCCGGCCCAGGGAGAGTTAAAGTGGGCTACTGTTCACTTTAAAGCAATATGGAATTCTAATTTGAGAGACAACTAACAGATTTTGCTGAAAGCTTCTGAAGGTAGTAGATAATCACAAAGGAAAAGCAAGACCATTTTAAGTGGTACATTTTCTTACCTTCCACTGCACGAGTTTTCTGCATTACCGATTTTCAGCTGATTGATGCTCTGCCTCAGATTAAATCAAGTAGAAAGGCTCACTTGTTCAAATTGGCTTGCGTAAGCATTAATAATTGAGTGTACCAAACGATTCTATTGATGTGTCTTTAATGCATTACCTGCATTTACTGTATCATCTTAATATTTTAATGATCCATTTGATAACTTTAGACCCTAAATATCTGTGCAGATATTAGGGTTTATTCAAATCTTATTTACATTAATTGAACAAAATAAGAAAGGACAACCATGGGCAACCAGGGCAGCAATGATTCAATGTGACAAGTCAGCAAAGTGTTTAAATGATGATATATGTGACCATTCCTCAATGATAAACACTTATTTCTTTGAGGAAGTTTGGAATGGAAATGATGAAACATGGGTTGTGGTGATACCACACAAACCTCTGGTATTTATTGGAATTACATTTTTTTCCCTCCTTTTCAGATGAGAAGCCTGACTGCTCAACTGCACGCTGTGAGGTGCAGTTCTCTCCGCGTTGTCCGGAGGACTCGATTTTGATTGAGGGCTATGCCCCCCCGGGGGAGTGCTGTCCTCTGCCCAGCCGCTGTGTCTGTAACCCTGCCGGCTGCCTGCGCAAGGTCTGCCAGCCTGGATACCTCAATATCCTCGTCTCCAAGGCTTCGGGGAAACCCGGCGAGTGCTGTGACCTGTACGAGTGTAAACCAGGTTAGAGGCCCATTAGGGTTAGAGGTTAGGGTGGGAGTTGGGACTCTGTTGGCATAGTTTTTATTAACCCCTTTACAGCCAAGCATTTTTGCCATAGGTGTAACTACAGCCAAGCATTTTATGACTGTTTTTACCACACTGTCTTAAAGTGCTATAAAAATATTTAAGACAGTGAGTGATATATATATCTGAAACAAAAACACACTGGAAATGTGAAAACATGCCAAGTTCTCAAAAGTGCCCAGCCGTAAGTGGAGATATCAGAAACACAAACCAAGTTTCAAGAAACCATTGGGGCAGCCTTGCCCAGCACAAAGCAAATAGGCATTGTTTCTACTAAATTGTGTTTTTCAGGCACAATAAAAGCGGATCGAACTTGCATCAAAAACCCCCACCACTTTTACAGTTCTGCCTATTTCCTTGGTGCTGGCCAAGGTTGTCCCAATTGTTTCTTCTAACTTAGCTTTTTTTTTTTATACAAGTTAGAAGAAACAATTGGGGCAACCTTGGCCCCCATTGGTTTTAAGAAAGTTGGCTTGTGTTTTTGATATCTCTACTTTAAATGGCTGGGCACTTTTGACAACTTGGTGTTTTTTCACATTTCCAGTGTGTTTTTGTTTCAGATATCATTTCTTTTTTCACTTAATGGATCATAACACACACACATTCTGGGAATAGCTAAATTGATCAGCCTATACTGAGACAATGTATTGCCGATTTGGATAATGTAAATAGTAGCCTAGTCTGTTGAAAGGGTTAAGATGTGAATCTGTGTAGCTTGGCGGTTATGCAGTTGGAGTGAAAGTATGACTAGTTAGTGTTCAAATCCTGCCTTTATATATATATATATATATATATATATATATATATATATATATATATATGTATATGTACGTTAGTTGTGTGCAAAAGTATGTATGTTCAATGAAAGTGTCATTCATAGCAACTACATTTTAAAGATGGTGCTCAATCTGCTATTATTATTATTTGTTTATTTAGCAGACGCCTTTATCAAAGGCGACTTACAGAGACTAGGGTGTGTGAACTATGCATCAGCTGCAGAGTCACTTACAATTACGTCTCGCCCGAAAGACAGTGCACAAGGAGGTTAAGTGACTTGCTCAGGGTCACACAATGAGTCAATGGCTGAAGTGGGATTTGAACCGGGGACCTCCTGGTTACAAGCCCTTTTCTTTAACCACTGGACCACACAGCCTCCTATAGGTGAAATACAAACTTTTTTAATACAATATTTTTTTTATTGAATGAACATAAAGTCAGTAAATTATATTTATGAGATACACATCATTGATTCATTATTTATATATTTATTATTTATGCAGGAAATTAATCAATTGAGACCATGGCCTCATTTGCAAGGGGGTTGTGGTAAGCAATTTAGGAGGATAGTGACCTCAAACATTAAACTTCAGTTTGAAATAATGTTAATAACATTTTCGCCTTTTTATTTTGAAAATACAGTTTTAGAAGAAAAACAGTTAACAGTTATATTCATATTATAAGACTATTGCATACACAATTAAAAACTGCAAAATCAAATGTCAGTTAACGTTTGTCTAGTCACGTTTTTTTTAGCGAAAGAAAGAAAGAAAAGTATGCTTCTTAGATGGTTAATATTCTCATAAATCATAGGAAGGGGTGAACTACAAAACAGGTTTTGCCTGTGGAATAAAGACAGAGACTGCTTTTTGACAGCAAGAAACCCTTCTTAAAGGTTTTTATTTGATATGACAACATTTTCACTGGGCTACTGAGTCTCATTTTAAAACACTGTTTTGATTGTTCAGATAATAACAGTCAGGTCAAATTAAAGTAGTTTGATCCAATTAGATACATACAAACACAACATAATGAGAGCTCATTTTAAAAAAAAACACAGTTTAGATTTGAAACATACAAATCACTGTGTTTGTTTTTGCAAGGCTTGCTGCTGTGGCATTTAGAATTACACTGAACGCCCTTACGCACACAGAAGCACTTCTTTGTTTGACAAAAATGAAGCTTTGCATAACACCAGAATGAAATTCATTTCGACTGTAAAGGCACTCCAGAGATCCTCCAGCAGTCCAGACCGAAGAAGCTGTCTCTTCTTTTGTGCTTCGTTCTTTGCTTGTTATATTATATTTGCTTGATATTTTCCATTTCGCAATTTGTTCAAAATAATTTGTTCCAAGACAATTTCGTTATTTGATTATTTGTAAATGCTCAAATCTCAAAATATGTTTTCATTGATTGACCGAATCCTGACTGAGTGTAACATATATATAAATTTCCAGACCCTTGCCAGAACACATTTCTACATTTTCACCTTTACAAAACATTTTTTTTGTAAGATCATAAAATATACAAAAGTGAAAACATTTAAAATGTAAGTGATTTTATTAGTGATGGGACAAATATCTGAATATTTTGACATTTGTATTAAGCTACAAAATTCAGATTTTCGTATTTGCTAGAAATGTGGAATGTATTAAATGAGAACCAAAACAGTGAGTTTTTAACCTTTCATTTTACAACGGCATTTCCATGTTTTATTAGTGTTTAAAGTTAAATGTGTAGCTTGTATTGTTGTACACTATTTGGCTGTCACTGCAGTTGCTGATCTGTCTCGGTGGCAGTGCGCTGTGTGTATTCATTTTGAAAAAAGGGAAACTCAGGAAAGAACAGAAATGCAGCACTCTGACTGAAACACTTTATGCAGAGTCATGAGATGAGATGTCGGTGTGGTTCAGTTGTGTGTACCATGTGAAAGGGTTCTGGGGGTGCGCCTATATATATATATATATATATATATATATATATATATATATATATATATATACATATATATATATATATATATATATATATATATATAGTGCCGTGAAAAAGTATTTGCCCCCTGTCTGATTTTCTTTATTTTTGCATATTAATGACACTGAATGTTATCAGATCTTCAACCAAAACCTAATATTGGATAAAAGGGACCCTGAATGAACAAATAACACAAACATGTGCTACATATTTCATTTATTTATTAAAGAAAGTTATGCAACACCCAATGCCCCCGTGTGAAAAAGTTATCGCCCCCTTAGACTCAATAACTGGTTACGCCACCTTTAGCAGCAATAACTGGAACCAAACGCTTCCTGTAGTTATTGATTATTCTCTCACAGCGCCGTGGAGGAATTTTGGCCCACTCCTCCATGCAGAACTGCTTCAACTCAGTGACATTTGTGGGTTTTCGAGCATGAACTGCTCGTTTCAGGTCCTTCCACAACATCTCAATGGGGTTTAGGTCTGGACTTTGACTAGGCCATTCCAAAACTTTAAATTTCTTGTTCTTCAACCATTCTGTGGTAGACTTCCTTGTGTGTTTCGGATCATTGTCTTGCTGCATGACCCACCTGCGCTTCAGCTTCAGCTCACGGACGGATGGCCTGACATTCTCCTGTAGAATTATCTGATACAGAGAAGAATTCATGGTTCCTTCAATGATGGCAAGGCGTCCAGGTCCTGATGCAGCAAAGCATCCCCAAACCATGACACTACCACCACCATGCTTGACCGTTGGTATGAGGTTCTTACTGTGGAATGCAGTGTTTGGTTTTCGCCAGACATAACGGGGTCCATGTCAGCCAAAAAGTTTCACTTTTGACTCTGTCCATAGAACATTGAACATTGTTCCAGAACTCTTGAGGGTCATCCAGGTGCTTTTTGGCAAACTTGAGACGAGCATTCATGTTCTTCTTAGTGAGCAATGGTTTCCGCCTTGCTACTCTGCCATGAATCCCATTTTTGCCCAGTGTCTTTCTGATGGTGGAGTCATGAACACTGACCTTGGCCGAGGCGAGAGAGGCCTGCAGATCCCCGGATGTTGTTCACGGGTTCTTTGTGACTTCCTGGATGATTTTACACCTTGCTCGGAGAGATTTTGGCAGGACGGCCACTCCTGGGAAGATTCACTACTGTCCCAAACTTTCTCCATTTTGACAATATGGCTCTGACTGTGTTTCGGTGGAGCCCCAGAGCCCTAGAAATGGCTTTGTAACCCTTTCCAGACTGATAGGCATCAACAACTTTTTTCAGGAGGTCTTCAGGAATTTCTTTTGTTCGCGGCATGATGTGCCTCTAGAACCTGTGTGCTGACAACTTCACTCTGATGGTAAGGGCCAAAGTTAGTCAGATTTATATTGGGCAGGGCTGGCCCAAATCAGGCCTGGTTGTTAACCAAAGTACTCAAACAGCTGACCCTAATTATCACTTTAATTGGGTTGAGTTAACTAGGGGGGCAATAACTTTTTCACACCTGAAGATTGCATGTTTGATTACCTTGCACACCAAACTTTGGTGTTATTTTTTCTCTCAGACTCCCTCTATATACTACTACAACCCACAAAAAAATCTGACCAAATACAATGTGAAAAATGTGCAAAAATGCAGAAAATAAGACGGGGCAAATACTTTTTCACGGCACTGTATATATATATATACATACTTTTTTTATTGTTTTAACTGGCGAGCTAGTGTAAGGCATTGGAAAATAATGCAGCAGGGGCGATGCTATGATGCGCTATAAACAGATATGCTATGGTTTGACTGTGGCGCTAAACTGTAAGATTGCACTGTGCCTACAAATTCGGGACAAATGCCGTCCCGAAGACATTAAGGCCAGGACCGGGACTTGATCTTTACGCCGAATGAATGAATATATACAGTAAAATACAGAGATTACTGTACATGGGATGTTATAGTTTATACTTGCATATACTTCCAAATAAACACATTTTTAAAGTTTAGAATATCACAGAATTACTAACATGTACTAGATGTTTTCGTTGTACTTTGAAATAGAAAATACAAATAGGAAGTTTTTGTTGGCCTGAAAAAAAAACTCTGCAGGCTATCTGGGAATGTGGATGTGTGAGAGCAAGACAGCTGCAACACCAATCAAAGCCACTCTCTTCAAAGCGAACAGCTTATCAATCAAGCTGTGTAAGTTAGCAGAGACAAGTCTGTCAGGTTCGTAAAGGGCTTGACTGTCTCTATATGAAGTTTGATGTAGTTTAATGATGTAACACCTTAGTGTTAGAAGGGACGCAAGCGCAAAATCGAACATGGATGATGGCAGCTACCCAAAGACTACTAAGGGAATCGAACATAGCTGATGGAGGCTGCAAAGGGGTTGACATGGTAATGTTTATCATAGTTTACCATGCTTGTAACAATTGATTTGAAGAGTTCATACTGTTCTATGCAAAGGTGTCCATGCTTTATCATTCTTATTTTCTTTACAACACCATCATAATTCTTTAATACACTTTACCGTATTGCTGTATTTAATCATCAAATTAAAACCAAATTAGTCAAATATTGTTATGTGACAAAGTAGTACCTGTCTGAGTAAAACTTGTACACGAATCGGTTTAGTAAACAAGACACTTGTTTGGAGACAGTAATGGAGATAAAACAGGACCGTACCTGTATGTTTATTTCCCTGTGTTAAATACACAGGGTCGTTGGGACAAAGCAAAAGTCCGGTACACAGTTCAGGTTCTCATACAAAGGTGGGTCAATACAGGCAATTGTGTTCTCGAAACAGTCCAGAGTCATACACGGAAAATCAATAGTTTTCTCAATATATTTACACGGCTCTCCTACCTCACTCCACGCCAACTTCACACTCACCAAAACTGAGCTGAGAGTCATTTTTAAATAGGTGAATCACACCTATGTGCTCCTAACAGGTGCGTTGACCACACCCTGCCATCCCACTAAGGCTTCTGGGTAGTGCAGTCCCTACAAGCTGCCATTTTGTGGATTGTAGTCAATTTTGGGTCAGCCATTTTGTGGCTGGACACAATCTCCTTAAAATCTCCGCCCTCCTATACTTCCCCTTAATCACCCTACCCTTGGGTCTGCCACAGTTATTATGAGCTTTCAAAGGATTGTATTAAAACTTGAAATGCAGATTTTACTGTTTTTGGTACCAGATCCATATCCATATCTCATCTATTTAAGTACAGGTCATTTTGAACCCATTTGCTTTTGGGCAGAATTGTTGTTCTGAAGTTGTTAATGTTTTCATAAGGCAGATAACTATTTAAAATAATTAAGCATGTATTCTGTACACCAAGCATTGGTGGAAGTGTGCTAACTAGGACATGACTGACTTGCCAGGGTTATATAATACTGTATATACTTGCATCAATGATTAACCTTCACTGGGTTAGATGGGCTATTACGTACATTATTTTGACCCTTGAGGTGAGGGGAGGTCAAGCTTGTTCATAGCTGAACTCACAAATCATGTTATTTGCTTTCCCTGCAGTTTTCAGTGTGGACTGCAGCACAGTGGAGTGTCCTCCTGTTCAGCAGGTTGTCTGCCCAGCTGACAGCTATGAAACCCAGGTCAGACTCACTGCGGATGGCTGCTGCACTCTGCCCACAAGGTAGCTTAAGTCATAGAAATCTACAATCACACGAACAGTTATTCTCAGTTTCAGTTCCTGGTGGCCATAAAAGTTTTTGTTTACCCCAAAATGATCTTGGTTTGTTTTAGATGAGGAGTGTCCTGAATTTATGTTCAATTATTTTTTTTTCCCAACACCAGCTTTTAAACAAAAAAATGGTCTGTTTACAGCCACTAGGAGCTGCATTTAAGAACCACTAAAGGCAGTGAAATGTTTTGTGGTTTAAAACCATTTTTGTGGTATCATTAGTTTTCTGTGTTTTAATTCAAGAAACTGAGATAAAACATTATGTACACTGGTTCTTCCTGACAGGGACAGTACAGGAAACCAACATTAAAATTATAACCAAATTTAAACAAGTGTTGCAACTAATTAGAATTACTGTAAACCACAGAGTCTTGGATTAAGAGCAAAAATTGCATTAAAAACCAGAACAGATGCTGTCCCAGTGAAGGGTTGATTAATTTATTTGCCGTTGGCTACAAACCCGTCAACACTGGTTACATTTAGATTTATTTTGTAAATAGCCCCAAAGTAGTTGTTTAAAGATGCTATCAGTTAGCGAATCAATTAGACCTCTGGGTAAACTTATCCTGGTGCTACATAACTGAACACAGGCATACCAAATTGTGTGCTGACTTGTGGTAGAGTCTGTAGATTCAAAAGATGATCATTTTAATAAATACCTGCTGGCTTTTTTTAATTGAATTTGCTACATTATCTATCTGGTAGTTTACCAAAAAAAAGGAGAAAAACAGGGAGTTTTCAGATAAACTTGGTCAGTTTTAAAAACAGTGTTTGATAGTTGTTGGAATTTAATTTAATGTTATTGCCTATAAAGTATTAAGGGGTGTAGAACATTTTTAATGCAGATTAGCTATATCGTTTTTAGGGTTTAGGTATTGTTCGTTTAAACTGCCCTTCAAAATTTAATGCATTTAATGAATCAGACACAAGTTGCCAACCAATTTGGTGTTCCCCGTTCTGGAGAGTTGCTTCACCATTCTGTTAAATAATGTGCATGTCTTGTATATTGCTGTTGCATTTTGTAACGTGTGTAGGGGTGCTGTGTTAATTTAGTTTGACAGTTTATTAACGTTAGTTTGTCTGTTACTTTATTATTATAGTTTATTAACATACACTTGCCTTTTGCTTTTCTTAGACTTATTGAGTTCATTTCATATGTTGATACACATGCATCATGACAAGTAATACATATTTATTTATTTATTTAATCGGCTGCAAGAACATTTCACTTGCTTCCCGAGGGGTGTTCTCTTAGCCAGAGACTACTGTACCACAATTAGACACTTCTGATGATGCAGTTTTTAATTAATAATAGTCTTTCATTGTCTATGCTTTTTAAAGTCCTTTTTACCTTATGTACATTCTTTTACCTCTACATTTATAAACCATTTCACTGTTGATCCAATATAATGGCACTATTTTACCTTTTTTTCAATTGAACATTATTCATATTGCTTAGTTCAAGTTTCCCCTTTGAAAGCTGTCCCAGCTGCAAGTGGTTCGATCCATCAAACCCAGCCCACTTCGCTATGAACAGCTCAGTAATCACATCCCCAGGTATTGTCCCCCACATGCTCCAGTACCGGGCGTGGGTGTGCATATTGAAATTGCAGGCACTGCTGTGGAGTGCTTCAGGAAATTTATTGACAATTATTTTCAGCACAAAAAAGAGAATACTGAAAAGAAAAAAAAAAAACAGCTAAACAGCTAGCATGTGGAATATGTTCTACTTTATGGTTAAGTTTGCTGATCCAAAATAGTAATTATAAGTAAACATGCCTTTTAAACCTGTTGTAAACATGTTGTAACCATTAAATGAACTGAATCATTGAATAACATCAATGAATAACAGGCTATGTTACTTACTTTACCTTTTGATGTATCCTGTGTTGTATGTATTACATGGTTTTATTTGTAAATGTAACAAATCTATTACAGCTTAATGAGTTTTGGAAATGGCTTTTTTGCCCCTGATAACATGTCACTGCCTCCCCCCCACCCTTGCTATTCCCAGGTGCGAGTGTTTGCCAGGGATGTGTGGTTTCCCCCAGTGTGCCTCAGGAACTGTCCCCCGCATCATCTTCCTTGGCGACAGCTCACCTGGCAAGTGTTGTGATGTGTTTGAATGCGTCAATGGTGAGTGTTGAAGTATAGTAACGGTTGCTAAATTATGTATCTATGATAGAGCAATATTTTTGCTGGTTATTTGTTAGAAGACTTTTGCTTATGTATTTCCACAATTTGCTTTAGGAAGCAATTTGCCTTTTTTCTTTTCTTTAATGTGTGTTTTGTGTAATGCTATCACTTTGGACTGAAGTCCTGCATTTAAGGCACATAGCAAAAGCAGGTTCAATGTCTCAAGCCTTCCCTGGAAGCACCACCCTGTTGGGGGGTAGGGGTTGGGTGAGGAATGCCTGTCCAATCCGTTTGCCTCTTGTTTTCTTAGACTGTAAATATGCTGAATTGTGTGGTGGCTTTGTAGATGAGCAGACACCACTAAACTAATTTCACGTGTGACCTAATCTGTATTCACAACCAAGACTGCCAGAGATGAAAGGCTAGCGCATTAACTCACATTCCCATTGTATTTTAAAATACACTAGACTAGACCCCTTCACTTTTCTTAAGGGGTGATGAAATCTCCCATGAGCTTCCTCAATAAGCTGCCTGTGTTCTGTAAAGCTGGCTGGATCGCAGCTTTACATTTGATTTACATAGTATCTCCAGTCAGTACAATATTCCCTAATATAGTACTGTTTTGAAATAGAATAAATAAGGCTTTTCCTTCTTCAGGCATTAAAACAGTAATTACCAGCCCTAAGGTGAGTTTGCTGACTATTGAGCCACAAACATTCCCCTGGAGCCAACTGTCTGCAAGCTGCTGTAGGTACCAGCATTGGAACCATAGCTAGAATAAGGCCTGGCTGAGATGATGCTTCCCTCAGTTTACCGTTCAATACATGTACTTAATTCCCAAAGGCAGTTTGTCTTGCTTGTGAAGCCTTGACATTTTGTATGTAAACTTTTCCCAATAAGTCTGAAAAACCACAGTATTTGGTAGTGGAGCAATCGGCAAGCTAATTTCTTATTCGATTATCATATAAGTGTTTATCAACGATAATCGATGCATTGACATTTTATTTTTCAAATTAAAGAACAAACATTAGTTTTTTTAAATAGAAGAGCCAATAACTAAAAACACTGTTGTGCATAATAGTTAAACAAAAAGCCACAAATTATTCAAATAAGAACACTTCTGATTACAAAAAAAGAAATACAAAGGACAACTTAACAACTGAAAAGAATATGCATGTGTCCGCATCAGATGTCCCTTTAACGTTGTAATAATAATACAAAATACTATAATTTCACAGAAGTAATTTCTATCTGAACTATGGTTGTTCATTACTGGTAACATTTTATGTCCAAAGCAAAACATTTTAATTAATCTCACAAATCCTGACTAATTTAACTACCGTACTAAATTCAGCTTATTTTTATATAATATTGCACTAACTCTAACTCTCAAAAATTACCAATCTTTATGTCAGTGTCTTCCATTTGAAAAAAAAAGACGTATTGCCTTAATTTTTAAATCATGAAAATGTGAATACAATAGGACTACTTCTGATTTGGCTTGTCCAACGCGAATGTAGAGGCTTCAAGTGTGTATCCTAGCAACGTGCTGACGCTTATCTACTGTATTAGCACTAAAAGAAGTGCATTATCACACCGGAAGCGATGCGACAAGTGAATGTGTCGTACGACAACCGCACCACGGTAAACAAAAAATAGCTGGTGTGTATGATTTGTTTACCTTTACTGGAAGCATTCTGAAAAGCTATTATGTATACATTTTTATTAGCTGTGTAACATGACTAACAATAAAAATATGTGTGGTTTTTTTACAGCTGATGCTACAATCAGAGGAGAGTCTGTGCGCGCCTGTCAAACAGTAAAAACTCAAATATATATTTGTGTGTTTTTATTAGCATTTAATCGTAATGTTGATACTTTTCTAGCTTTTGTTACATCGAAGGATGCAGCAACAAAAATAATAAAATATGGTTTAATATATATATATATGAACATTTATTTTACAAATCAAAACAAGAAAACGTAAATAAATAAACATCTGAACAGACATCGGTTTACAACATACATATTTATAAAACTGAAACGATAGCAATACATTTTTAACTTTTCAACAGCAATCGGTTTATTATCAGATGAGCAAAAGCAACTGAACACCGTAGATAAATAAACTTAGAAAAAAACATTTTACAGAAGCGCACAGCACAAGACGTTATAAAAAAGTCTAATTTATTTTTCTTTTTTTAGACAAAATGGTATGCCTTTACCTTGAGTCTAAGGCTGTTCACAATCAACACAGATAATGCGCTTCTCCACGCCGCCTTTCTGCACAGGGCACAGCTGTCCGAAGTTTTATTTTTATTGCACTTGCCAACCTGGCATTGGCGTTTCTTGCGGCTCTCAGCGGGGTTGCCAGCTTCAGCCGTGGGTACACGCTTGGCAGTCTCCCTCTGTTCCAAATGTTTCTTGCGAAGTTCCTGTGCTAACTCTAAAATATATTCTCTCCTTGGTAAATTCTTCTCCGTGCATTCTTTGTAAAGTACCCAGGAGTTGATGGCTGCTAATACATTCCATGTCATCTGATCCAAAACATCAAATTTATATTTTGTTACATGGTAACACTCCACTGGTATTTTCACTAGCCCTGATACTAATTCACTGACCAAAGCAGTCATTCACTCAGGCAGAGAGTAGAGACTAATTTAATTACTGCTAAACACATTGCAGACTGGTAAATAAAAATAATAAAGTAGAATACAGTTCTGTATAATCAAAATACAATTGTTTTCTGTGTGGCCGTCAGTGTGACTGCTCCCGGGGGCTTTTAGGTATAATGTAATATATCTCCTTTATTTCTGCACTCCCGCGTTTCATGCTTTGTGAGAATATTTAATACATACGGCCAAAATGCCCGTCGTGGGGCATCTAGTGTTAAACCATAGATATGCATGTGTGTATGTTTACTGTTTACTCGTAACTCAGTTGTTATTTGTAATATTATATTGAAAAACCCAAACCTAATTTGAATACACACCAACAGTGCTGTTTGTTTTGTTGTTTTGATGTGTATTGCCACCCCACAGAGTATTGTGAGGGAATACCACAGTGTAGGTTGACGTGTATTAATAACGTTTGTTAATATATTTTATAGGGGTGGGCAAAATTTGTCATGACATTGCCACTGGTGTGAAAGGTATTGTCGCAGCAAAAATACCATTTTATCACCGGACAAATTGCATTGTGTCCAGTGTGTGGAGATCTTTACCAAAACAGCATGGTAAATGGTTATTATTATTATTATTATTGAGAAACAGGTTTTTAACTTTTAGTAGGAAGTTAGTTTGTGGTACAGGACTCTCCGGCTAAGAGAATATCCCTCAGGAATTAGCAGACGCCCTTGTCCAGGGCGACTTACAATTGTTACAAGATATCACATTATTTTTACATACAATTACATTATTTTTTACACATAAACATTCCTCCGCCCAGGAGAGCAACCACCAAAAAAGGTGTTAAAACCAATCCTCGCCCAGGACAACTGGAAGCTGCTAGAGGAAAATGCTGGCAGATGTTGGTCAACGGCTTATTTTTCCACCTGAGATTGCCACCAAACCTTCGACCAGATATTGTCTTGTGGTCTGGATCAGCACGCCTTGTTCACCTGGTAGAGTTAACAGTGCCATGGGAGGATGCTGTAGATGAGGCGTATGAGAGGAAGAAACTGCGGTATGCTCAACTAGCCACTGAAGCGGAACAGCGAGGATGGAGAGTCCGGGTTTACCCAGTGGAGGTGGGTTGTCGAGGATTTGTGGCACACTCTACAACCCGGTTTCTCAGAAACGTCGGATTCAGTGGCCAAGAGTTGCGTCGCACAGTGAAGAACTTATCTGAAGCAGCAGAGAAGAGCAGCAACTGGCTGTGGTTGAGACGGAAAGATTCTGGCTGGGGATCTCAAGCACAATAGAAAGAAAGAAACGCTGATGTACAGGTAAGTAAGCTGGGCTGAGTTGAGTGGGGGACGGAGGGGGGTGATGCTGGGACGCCAGAATCACCGTCGAGCCCTCTTGAGGTGTCGTGGGCTAGTCGACGAAATACTGAGGATGGAAGGTCCCACTTGAAGACCCCAGAGATGTACCCTACTTAGCTCAATCCAGACGGTTGTCATGCTGATGCACTGGGGAGGCCGCACTGTGGTTGATCCCCGGAGCCAGCATCGCAGCCGTTGTGTGTGCTGATGCGCCAGGGAGGCAAAATAAGCTGATCCCTGGAGCCAGCATTACACTTCAGCCATTAACACCAGACAGAAGGATATCTACATCATCATATGGAAGGAAGCGCAAATGGATGGAGACACATATGGATCACTTTAGTTTACTGTAAAGCTACGTCTTAGCTGGTGCTTATCTTGGCAAGAGCTGAGTTCAAATCAACATGAAGTTTTAACATCTACTCTCGTGTAATGGAAATCAAACATACAATTACACATTTATACAGTTGGGTTTTTACTGGAGCAATCTAGTTAAAGTACCTTGCTCAAGGGTACAACAGCACTGTCCCCCACCTGGGATTGAACCCACGACCCTCCGGTCAAGAGTCCAGAGCCCTAACCACTACTCCACACTGCTGCCCCTTTTGTAGCGATGAGGTGCACTCGTGAAAATCAGAATACAAAACAATTCAATGACATGATTACCTGTAACAGGAGAGATCTGTGCTGACTGTCTGGCGCGTGCATGGTTCTGCAGGAAGAGGGCAGCAGGCCCTGTAAGATCCGCCTGTCAGTCATGGCAGTGACACGGAGAGGTGGATGAGGGCGTGTGGTCTCTCCCTCTCTCTGAGTGGTTGGTAGGTGGGCCTTGGGGGGTCGCTTGGTATATAAAAATAAAGAACGCTTAGTTGTGGGTGGCACGGCCCATTCAGGAAGAATGACAGTGGGAGCCCTGTTCATGAACTTGAATTTTAAAAACGTACATAACGGCAGTGTCTGGAGCGAGAGGAAAAGCCAGGCAAACACGGCTAAAGAAGACAGCCGACAGTTGCCATAAATAACCAAAATTATGTACCCGAGGGGGATGTGTGTAGTTAGCGGGGAAAACCTGGGCCACCCCACAGTGTTGTGAGGGAATACCACAGTGTAGGTTGGTGACCCAAGCTGACTGATTTATTGGCAGTGGGGGACACTGCACAAAGCAGCACCTTCTATTTTGTAGTTTTATT
The DNA here is from genome assembly GCF_902713425.1 of Acipenser ruthenus. Taxonomy (NCBI): domain Eukaryota; kingdom Metazoa; phylum Chordata; class Actinopteri; order Acipenseriformes; family Acipenseridae; genus Acipenser; species Acipenser ruthenus. Next base: position 42,014,323 of record NC_081194.1, read on the forward strand.
ACTGTGTTTTATTTTCCCTTTTTCTTTGTGCCTTTTGTTTTCATTATTAGGGTTACCACATGGCTCCAGATTAACCAGACGCTTTGAGACAGACCGGGATTTCAAAATTCCCCCTAAACTGAAAGTAATTCACGTATAAATGAGCTCCACCTTTGCTGAGATTAATCCTGCTGTGGTTGAATTGCTTGGGCGCAGCAAACAAGTCACACTGATCAGCTGCTTCTGATCAGATCTTAATGAACGAATAGCTAATCTATCGATAGAGCAACAAGGTGATGATGCTTTGATTGTATTTGCAGAATAATATGGGGGATTGAATTTTAACAAACAGAAAAAAATAGCTACTGGTTTCAATTCATTCTTAGTATAATACAATTATTTGACGTGCATGCAGGTATTTAAGTACCATTGTTAATTGTAGCTAAGGATGGTTCATTTACACATTCATTTATTTCAATTTAGGGGCAAGTTTGAAATCCCATTCTGTCTCACATCGTCCGGTTAATCTGGAGCCACATGGTAACCCTATTCATTATTATTTTTAGCACCTGCATGTGCGTAACAAACTGTCGACCTTTTTACCATTGCTGGTATTGGGTTGTGCTCTGCAGCAGTACCACAGTGCCACCTTGTGGTGTAAATAAATCAGTGCTCCAAGCAGCGTTTCAAATAAAGTCCTGTCTCTGTGTGTCAGTGAATTTCCCACACCCTTCCACACGGCAGTTCTGGAAAGATTTAATAAACCAGTCAGTGTCCCTCAAGACACTCTCGCGATGACAAGTAGCTTTTTTTTCAAAACAGAACTGTATCCATGGTGATCGAATCGCTATCAGTGACAAGAATGTGTTCTTTTAAGCCTAGTTCCTGTTCCTTCAGTTAACCTTTAATCATCACTTTCTTAACACCTGGAACAATTTCATTGTGATCAGTTAAGCAGGTGATTTATTAAATGAAGTCATTTAGAGATCATTTGGTACAAAAAATGAACTACCCTTTTCAGCCCTCAATGGCCTGGATTACATGCTGGGAACATGTCATGGCTTATCTGTCTACTGTCATGACTTATTTAAGGTGGTATGGCTGAATTATAATTTTAGATAGTTTTGGTTTGTTTAATTTAACAATTTCTGCTTTGAAACTTCATGTTGTATTTGATTGTTGTATAGTGTATTACATTTGTATTCAAACATAAACTAAACATAAACCAAAACTAACTACAATTGTAATCCAGACCGTACCACCTTAAATAAGTCATGACAGTAAACAAGTCATGACAATTTCCCAGCATTTAAACTGGCCCAATGACCAGAGTTCCCTTAATTGAACAAGTTATTTGCTTAATTGATCAATAACTTCCATGTGTTCCCAGTCTTTAGAAATTAGTGTATAGGGGCTCTCCAGGACTGAGTTTGGGCAGCACTGCTTTAGCCGGAGCTTTTAAAATTGGAAAAATCAGTTTCACCACAAGGGTGTTCCCTTAGGCGAAGTGTTCTCTTAGGAGGTGTTCCTATACGCGGAGACTACTGTACTGCAATTGTGGCATTCTGTTGGGGGAATGATTTTTAAGTTCCTCATTTCACCTCAACAACTTACTAAGGCTTTAGGTAAAATGTAACCCTTAATGTGGGATTGCAATTAGATCTGTAGTACTTTAGTAGCAGCAGTTGTTTAAAAAAACAACATGAAAACGTATCAAAGGAAATGTTCCTATAGAACTGTTAGATGGGAATCTTTTTAAAAAATTACTTGTTATTAATTATCAGGCTTTACCTTTGTAGATGACCTTGTCTGTTCTATTCCTTTCCTTCATGGGTAACTTTCACAAGACAATGCTGTCTAATAAGATTTATTTTGCGTAATTGGCTGATGTGATTAATGTGTGTCTGTCCACCAAAGGTCATTGGTTAATACACTTGCTGAGCTGCTGGGATTGACTAAGCATAGACGTTACTCAAAATTAAGTCCCATGTTTAGTTCCGTAGTGTATGCGGAATAGCCTCCAAAGGCTGTGAACTGCTCCTGTACTTGCTAAATTTGCCACCATTATTGTTTACTACGTTATTTACAATATTATATTATTATGGTACTACTTATCATATTAATTTTAAAATACATGAGCATACGATACAAATCTAACCATTTGATGATCGCAATAATGGGAAATTGATTGCCATCAATAGCACCCAGTTTTAAGATCTTGTGAGATTTCAATTGAAATGGGGTTAAACGTCATTTCATTTGCCATTTTGTGGTTTTATTACTGTGCAATCAAAGGAAAGGATTTTAGGCAGCAGTCTGCTTTGAAATACTAAGCATGTTAGAGTAATTAAAAATAAGGGAAGGGGTGCAGAGGTAAGCTTTTCTAAAAATGGATCAACCTGAGTGTGAAAGTGACTTTGGTGCCTGAAGCAGCACTTCCGCTGACAGTTTACACAGGATAAACACCAGCCTTGCAGTTACATTAAAAAAACGTCAATCCCTAGTTTGGGATTATTTTGGTTTAAAAAAATGAAAAAGGCGAACGAAGTGGAAGATGGTACACTTATTTGTATGGCCTGTGAAATGATTGTCATCATTCACTTGCACATCAGGAAATATTAAACAGTAAGTTAATACATTTCTAAGTAAAAAAAAACATAAAATCAGCTCTCCAGATTATTAGTATTTGTTTATTTAGCAGAAGCCTTTTATCCAAGGTGATTTACAGAGACTAGGGTGTGTGAACTATGCATCAGCTGCAGAGTTACTTACAACAACATCTCACCCAAAAGATGGAGCACAAGGAGGTTAAGTGTTAATCTTATTGTAAGTGTTAATCTTACAATAAGATTAACACTAAGTGTTAATCTCCTTGTAATTGAAAACTATTTTTTATATCATGGCAGTTTAAGTATTGACTCTCTCAAACAGGAGGCTGTGTGGTCCAGTGGTTAAAGAAAAGGGCTTGTAACCAGGAGGTCCCCGGTTCAATTCCCACCTCAGCCACTGACTCATTGTGTGACCCTGAGCAAGTCACTTCACCTCCTTGTTCTCCGTCTTTCAGGTGAGACGTAATTGTAAGTGACTCTGCAGCTGATGCATAGTTCACACACCCTAGTCTCTGTAAGTCGCCTTGGATATAGGCGTCTGCTAAATAAACAAATAATAATAATTGAATTTTAAGGTGGTTTTATAATTTCAACTAATGTCAATTAGGGGACCACCAAACAAAATTGCCTTATTCAATCCCAGACCAGATGCATGAAAGGTAAGTAAATTAGTCCAGTGAGCCACCTGGTTCCCTTTCAATTCGAAGATGACCACCAACCAATACTTTTGGGATATGCCTGTTTTGGGTAGATATTCGCTGAGCATTTTATGTCAGAGCTGCCGATAGGCCCCTCAGTGGAGTGATGTCCTCGGTCCGGCCTGCCTAGGGAATAAGTAGTCGATCCTCGGAGCCCACTTCCTCTTTTGCCTCGCACCTACGGTAAGGTACACTTCTGTGTCACTAACCCGAATGTGTTTTTCAAAAGAGCTCTTCTGAGTCGTCTCTAATTCCCTTGCATTCATGCTGAGAGCCGGCTTGCCGCTCTCATGGAATCAGCGGCTCCATTTTGAGTGTCTTTTTTCTTCTTCTTCAGGTCTGCTTCGCTTGTGTCGCAGGCCGTCTTTTCTCGGCTGTCTGTCATATGAGTGTGACTGCCTGTGCAGTATTGGCGTGCGTGTGTGTGTTGTCTTTCAGCCTACACCTTCAGGGAGAACACTGTTCCTCCTCCGGGGCTCGGCTTGTCGCCCCATCGTGAGTGACTCTGCCGGCTGTCATTCGGTTAGCAGTGTGTTCTCTCTTCTGCTCTGTTCTTTTTCAAGTAACTGAGCTCTCACCCGCCACAGCTTCGGCCTGTGTGTCTCCCCTGGTGCATGCTGTGCGTTTACTAGGTGACTGACTACACACGGTTAGGGTAGGCACCGCTGCATTAGCTGCCTCGGTGCACATGGTGTTCGGTGCACACGGTGCTTGGTGCATGCAGTGCTCACGGTGCTTCAGTGCTCGGTGCGCATGGTGCTTCGGTGCCTCAGTACACGTGGTGCTTAGGCGCTCCCGTGCTTACACTCAGTGCAAGACGGTGTGCAGTGCCAGAGTTATACCCCAGCTAGAATGTCTTGGTTCCATGCTTGCACGTCCTGCAGCTCCGAGGTTGCCTGTCAGCCCTGATGGGACGTGCTGCACACATTTTGCAGGTCCCTTGGGCAACAGCAGCTGAGCCATGCCAGTCCCTGTTCAGGACGCAGGCTGTAGCTCCTCAACCTCAGCCCTTCTCAGCATTCCCAGATTTTACGCTCCTCCTGGGATTGTCCGGCCTCAGCACCCAGTATGCTGAAGCAAGCGGCCCCGTCAGCTTCTTTAGAGGGTGCAGACAAGCTGGGCCTGGCGGGTTTTCCCCCTGTGGACTCCACCATTGCGGCCTTGGTCAAGGCTCCGCCAGTGGGGGGCTTGAGCACTTGAAGCACAGGTGACTCACCTGGAGAATAAGGCGAGTATCCTGACCGTCTATATGGATGGCATACTAACGGAAGCCTCGCTCTTTCCTTTCATTCAGGTATGCTGCTCCAGATCTTCTGCCTTCAATAGCAAGCCCTGGGCCAGAGCCTGGCAAGCCTGGTGGTGGCTCGCAGACAGCTATGGCTGTCACAGGCGAGGGTCCCCGACACGGATAAAACGGTGCTGTTGGATGCGCCGATATCCCTGGGGCATACTTTTGGGCCAGCAGTAAAGGAGATCCTGCAGCGCTACTCCCTCCGGCATGGGGCAGGTTGAGCCACTGGCAATCTCCACAGGCATGCACAATAACCTGGACAGTCCTGATTCCCACGGCTCCGCTGGGTGGCCTGAGGCACCGCCTGCAGACCACCGCGGCAGCAGGCAACCGGACCCTTATGAAAGGAAGAGGGAACGCAGGGCGTGGTGCTCTCACGCAGCAGCTCCAGGGCCGTCGCCCAAGGCAGCCACCTCAGAATGCTCCGCCCCGGCCTCAGCAGCCACAATTGCAATTGGACTCCTGGGTGCTCTCCACCGTGCACACCGGTTACGCATTGCAGTTCCGTTTCGAGGGATCATGGTTACATCCGTGAACAGCCCTTTCCAGGCTTTAGCACTCAGGCAAGAAGTAGAGAAACTGCTTCTCAAACAAGCCATCCTTCTCGTAGAATACACCTCTCAAGAAGAGGAGATCTACTCAAGATACTTTCTGGTGCTAAAAAAGGACGCCGGCTTTCGTTCCATCCTAGACCTGAGACACCGCAACGGGTTCTTGAGGGAGAGGAGGTTCCAGATGGTCACGCATCGCCACATCCTCCAATCTGTCCAGCTGGGCGATTGGTTTACAATAGTGGACTTGAAGGATGCATATTTTCATGTTCCTATCCATCGAGCGCACAGGAAATATCTCTGCTTCACCTTTCACGGGAGCGTATTCAAGTTTTTCGTGCTGCCTTTCGGCCTCTCCTTAGCTCTCCACACCTTTTCAAAGTGCTACTGCAAGGGATCAGGGTGGTGAACTACCTGGACAACTGGTTGATCCGTTCCCTGTCAAAGGAAGGAGCAGTGGCCCACACGGCGACAGTGACAAACCACCTAGCGAGACTGCGTCTCATGAGTTAATTGAGGCCAAGAGTTAATTAATACCAGTTCAGTGTACGGACTTCTTGGGTCTCCAGCTGGATTCTCTCACCATGCAAGCCTGTGTGTCGCACGACAGAGCAGAGGCTATTCAAAACTGTCTGGCCCTGTTTCAACAGGGGTCCACAGTGCAGCTGTTGTTGTGTCAAAAGCTATTGGGTCTGATGGCCGCAGCCTAATCAGCTAGCGAACTGGGTTTACTGTATATGTGCCCCATTCAAGCGTGGCTCAGTGCCTTTCGGCTACACCCCAAGTGAGACAGACAGTGTCAACTGATGGTGTCTCTCTCATGTTGGGAAGCACTACGCTGAGACAAACCTCCCACATGCGTGAAGGTGTAGTGATGGGAGTGATACACAGCCATCAAGTGATGATGACAGACGCATCCAACCTGGTTGTGCCTAGTTCCTGTATGCGCGTCTGGGATAATGGAAACAGTCTATCGTTACGCACAAACCCTGCTTTCCTACCCAAGGTGATTACGGCTTTCCACTTGAACTAGTCAGTGGAATTAGAGGCATTCCATACCCCTCCCTTTGATTCGGAGGAGGATAGGAAACTGAATTCTCTGTGCCCGGTGAGGGCATTGAGAGGGTATATTGATAGGACGAAAGCACTGCATCAGTGTGACCAGCTCTTCGATTGCTATGGTGAAGGGACCCTGGGGCAAGCCCTCTCGAAGCATCGACTGGTCCACTGGATTGTGGACACAGTATTGACTGCTTATAATGAGGCCGGTCTAACCCCACCGGGGAGGATGTCATGGGCGCTCTTTCGAGGTGCATCATTGACTGACATTTGTACTGTGGCTAGCTGGGCTACTCCGCATACATTCTACCGAATCAACGTGATAGATCCCTCTTCGTCTTCATTAGGCACAAGGGTCCTTGAAGGTGCATGCACGCACCATCAACACTAGTTGGCGGTAGCGAGGCGTCCCTCGTATGCTGTCCGCTCACGCTCCCTCGCGACGGCTCCGGTATACTTTTCCAAAAGTATTGGTTGGTGGTTGTCTTCTCTTTCAGGGAACCAGGGTTACGGTAAGTAACCTAACATTTTTTAATACATAAATATCCTGAAAAATATAATCAAACAAATCAGGTGGTGAGTAATTCAAATAATTTTTTTAAAACCCCCATCGACTGATTTGAGATAAAGAGGTTTAAAAAGCCAGTGGCCTAAGGGTTTCAGATTTTAATAACCCTCTTTCTCTTGCTCCACTCTGGTCTTTGTTAATTCTACAAAGAATTATTCATGTACCCATTACTCCCGTCTCCCAGGGATTCTGTTTGTCAGAACTTGTAGAGGTGATGAAATGTGCACAAGGCATGGTCATCTAAAATAATGACAATGTTGCATTCTAGTACAACGTGAAAAGTGTTTTATTTCCATGAACAGCTTATCTGACTTAAGAATTTCAATGGGATTGTGTTGCATGTAATGAAGATGCATGTGCCTTGTGTTACCTTTACAGTAAAATGTCTGTTTTCAGCAGGATTAATGTAAGGTTGGCTTGAACACAGTTAGGAGCCTAGTCACCTATTGACCTTTATCAATACAATGCACTGCCTTCATATCAAAATGTATGCTATCCTTTCATACAAATATTTTTTAATATTAACCTCCCCCTACCCAATTCTCTGCAATGTGATTGCTGAAGAGACGCCTGCTTCAAAGAGCTTAAAAGCTCCATCTGGAGATGCCCATTTAGACAAAGATGCAGGATTTCTTCAAGGCTTCAAACTGTTTTTTTAAGTTAATGAAACCAATTTTAAAGCTTCTTGCATGCATTTTTTATTGCCATTTTAAAATTATTTATGTTATACATTCTTGAATTTAATTTATGTTCCCATTAAAAAAAATTCAAATGTATTCAATATTTATGTTCAAATGTGATTTTGTGTCATTTTGTGAGGAAATGAAAGAAAAAGCATAGCTATAGAGACAATATAAGGGAAATGATTAAAACTGTATATTTTAGCAACATAACTCTGAACCACTCACAACAGGAACAACTCATCAAAAAATGTTAAAATTAAAAAATACATTTGAAGCTACTTGCCCTATTTTTATGGAGGTTTTGAACTGCCCTCATTCACCTGCTATGTGCAAGTAGTGCTTTGGAGTTCCTACACTGTTGCAGCTTGGGTAAACAGCCGCTGACATCTCAGTAACTGAAGACAGCAAGCACCATTTATTGAGAGCTGAAAAGAGTCCATTTTAACCACTCCTGAAAGAAGTTTCTTAATATAAAGTTTGTTTTCGTGGCAGCATTCATAAAACCTATGCGTAGCATAGCAACCTCATACAGATGGTGGGTGGTCAGGTGAGTAAATATAGCTATGAAGCTGACGCTGATGGGGACAAGAAGGACAGCCGAGTGTCGTGTGTTGGAATCACTGGCATTCTGACAGTGGCAGCAGAAAGGTCAGAGCTGTGTGACCAAACAGACTGCTCTTCTTCTTGTAATTATAAAGGCAAGCCATGACCATGCTTGCAAACAGCTATGAATGGTCGCTTGATCCCCGGGGCTGCTGCAACTCTAAGCTGTGTGAACCGTGACGGTAATGTGTGCCTCCTTTGATTACTGAAATTGGTTTATTTATTTAGCTTTTTATTCATTGTTGGAAAAAAAATTACCTATTGCAAAGAAAACAATTAAATACATCAGTGTTCAGTTTCTTGTTATGTCCTTTTTATTAGTCCCCTTAACTTTTTTGTGAAGTTTACAATCATTCAGGGTGTATTCCCAATATTTTATTTTTGTGTACTGTTTTAGTTTCTTCTTTTATGAACACAGTATTGACCCAGAGGGCGCCTTTCTCTGATTTGTCTATACAGTAACAATACAATGCACTGATGTGCTTCGTTTTTGTAACCAAAGTAATGTCTTCCTGGGCCACCATAGAAGGCATAACATGGAAGTCTGACTGTCAGAAAATGTCATCTCATTTGCCCAGAAGATGGCCAAGTACCTTTTTGGCTTTAAACTATAACCACAAGCTACAATGGGGCAGTTTCCATGTAAAAATTAAAATAGATCTCACCTTTTTCTCACTCTATTTTGGTAGTACCTTTCAGTAGTGTGTGTTTCCATGTAGTTTTCTTTTAGCCAGGAAAATTCTCGTTCCAAATGCAAAAAACCTCATTAATATTAAAATACGGAAGGGTATATTTAAATGTTTGTCTGAGTTCCAATTTGTCCTTGCGCAATGACTGATATCGTACAGTCATTACAAAGTTTTTTTTAAGTTTGTGTTGAATTGCTGGAATCCACTGAGACTTTGTTATGCAAGTCTTGATGTTAAGCCCTGTATTTTTTAATAAAATCGTGGAATCAACAGTGTTCTTTTTCATGTTTTCGTACTTTTAAAACAAATCTTGCTCATTGAATTAGGTTTAAGTGGTTTTACTTCAACTCAAGGGTGAAAGTGCTCCGTCTGTAGACGGAATTCCGTCAAAATGGCCTCTCCCAGGTCCATTCCTGTGATTCGTGTAGAAGTGCCTGGGGTGGAGGAACACTGTAATGTTTTTGCAAGTACTTGATGACTTGTGACCTTTTAGTACATTTGTCGCCTGTTGAACTGTAACTTCATTGAGACCATAGGCACCTAACCCATAGAGCACAGGGGAGGCAAATGATATATTTGAATAGTGCTCTTCTCAACTATTGATAAATGAATAACTCCATCACTGGCTGCACATCCCTATACTGATGCCTCTCCTTCTAGGTGTGAAGAATTCCTTAAGTATTTACAAAACAACATTATTAATATTTGGAATCAAATTCCTCAAGATGGTTCTTATTTAAATGTGCCCCCTAGACTGATTGGCTCTGTTCTGGACTCATTCTCTGTGATTACTTCAGATGATTTGAATACAGTAGTAATGCAGATGAAATCCTCTATCTGTTCATCAGATCCATTTCTAACTTGCCTTTCTTAGCTAAAGTTCTTGAAAAGGTAGTAGTCAAACAATTTAACATATATTTGGACAATAGCAATGTCCTTGAAAGATTTCAGTCAGGGTTTCGATCTGCTCATAGCACAGAGACTGCTGCCCTTGTCAGAGTGGTGAATGACTTACTGATGAGTGCTGACTCTAATTTCATATCCATTTTAGTTCTTTTAGACCTAGGTGCTGCATTTGATGCTGTGGATCATGTTATTTTGATTGATTGTCTCAAAAGCTGGGTTGGTCTGACAGGAACTTTTCTTAACTAGTTTAAGTCATATCTAACTAACAGGCAGTACTTTGTTTCTTTAGGGGAGTCTGTTTCAGGATTATCCAATATTACTTGTGGTGTTCCCCAGGGCTCTATTCTTGGCCCAATATTATTTTCTTTGCATATGCAGCCACTGGGGGAAATCATTTGTAAACATATTAACTTTCATCGTTATACCGATGACACACAACTTTATATTTCTGTAAAACCTGGTGACTCCACTGTTATTTCAGTCTTACTACAGTGTCTTGCTGACATCAAAAGTTCGATGTCTAAAATGTTTTGCCAATTAAAATTCAAATAAGACAGAAGTTTTGCTGTTAGGTTCTCAGCAACAACTAGACCATGCAAACTCCCTAAAAAATGATTTGGGCAACCTGACCTCTAATATAAAACCTGGGGTTATATTTGATTCTCATTTGAGTTTTGAGGCACATACTGTATTCGAAAAATTATAGAAGTGTCTTTTTATCACCTACGAAACATTGCTAAAATTATGTCTTTTCTTTCTCTGGCTGATGCAGAGAAACTAATTCATGCTTTTGTTTCATCTAGACTTGATTATTGCAGTGCTTTATTTGCTGGGATTCCTCATCTCGCCTTATCATGTTTACAGCTTGTTCAGTGTGCAGCTGCTAGGGTTCTCACAAGAACAAAAAAACGGGATCATATAACTCCTGTGTTGGCCTCACTGCACTGGCTTCCAGTGCATTTTAGAATTTATTTTAAAATCTTACTTTGAACATATAAAGCACTAAATGACATTTTTCAAGTCAAGTAATCTTATTTGTGTATAAATAATTACAGTAGTTCAATCTTAATTTAAAGGCAAGCACCTGAATTGTAAGGTAATTAAACTGCTTATACTCTCCCTGCCGTTCTGCGCGCTGTCAGCCCTGGTTAAAGATATATAATAATGTACCCAATCCGAAGCAAGTGTAAAACTTGCATAAATATTAAAGTAAAAAATATAAATATTTTAAAACTAGCAAGAAATGCCTTTTTGCACTAGCAGCAGTTACATTATTGTTTTACATTATTGTTTTGCCCTCTAACTCAATGGATCATATTTAGAATTAAGCACAAAGGCAAAGACACAATTTCTTAGAACAATAAGACCATTTTAATGGTATAAAACAAGAAACAACTCTTGACTGGTCCTTCCTGCAATTAAGTTTATACTGTTTCTGACATTGATTAAAACATTTAATTGTTGTACTGCTTTTAGAATCAAACACTCACCTATAGATACCAAAACTGACTTGTGTTACTGAATAAGAAAGGTTACTGGTCCAAAGCGTATCTATAAAAGTGAGTATAATTTTTTTTTGTAATACAGTTAAATAAACTGTTAATGCAAAACTTTATTTTTTTACAGTTGGTTATTAGTTATCAACATTTTTTTATTTGTACTTCTGTATTTTTTATAACCTTGCTTATGAAACAACTTAACTATAAAGCACTTTTTATGAGTCTGTGGACACGATGGCTTGGTGGTGGCATCAGGCCAGGAAGACACAGGCACAAGTACTGTGGGATGAGATGCAAATGCGCTCGTATTTATTTAATAATAAAAATTAAATGTTTAAACAAAACCTAACAAAAGACAAACAAAAACAACACAGTGGCCAAAATAATGCGAAGACGAACACACGCTGTTCTCTGTCCGCTTTTTTACACACTGCAGACTCACCATGCAGCCACCCAGAGCTACAGCGTCGGAGGACAACACAGCCCTGGGCAGCTTACAGGCAAGCCCACAGGCACCCGGCCAGAACACAGGGGTCACTGGTGCGCGGTGAGCCGAGGACAACCTGGCCAACCTAACCCTCCTAACCCCCGGGCGGCGCTCGACCAATTTTGCACCGCCCCCTGGGAGCTCCCATCCTCGGTCGGCAAAGGAATAGCCTGGACTCGAACCGGCGACGTCCAGACTATAGGGCGCATCCTGCACTCTGTGCGAGTGCTTTTACTGGATGTGCCACTCGGGAGCCCTCAAAAGCTGCTGGTTTTTATATTGTGGTTGAGGGATTAACTGAATATCAATTACCCAGTTTATCCCTCGACCACATTCTGCACTGGATTTCTCATACGCATGGTTGACAGCCATTTTGCCAATAAATCATGCATTTTCAAGAGATGTAGTTTGGCAGAGACGAGAAGCAAACATCGTCCCTGCCAACCTACTTAAAATAAACACAAAACAGTACATGGTCATAATAATACAAAATAAACACAGGGACGGGGTGTAACCCGTCACAGAGTCAAATGGCAATAATCTGAAATGCTGAATAAATGGTGTCACATAAAAAAAAAAAAACACAAATGCTGAATAAACAGGTCTGTAAACCCCTCGTACTCTATGCTTATTATTTTCCTGGCCATTGTCTCCCGTTAAGCTGTTTTTGTCCAGACTCTGTAAAGCAGGCCATTTTGGTTAACTGCTAACTCTTCACTATAAAATGGGTGAGGACTTTAAAGGTTAAAGAGAGTAATAGCTTATCAAGCTTTACATAACTATTGATACAGTGTGTGTAGGAGTGAATGCCATGTCCAGAATGTATGCACAGACAGGTATAGTGATCTGTTATCTGTAACTAGTTATGACATGCCAGTCGAAGGCTGTAAGAGGCTTGTTGTAAACAAGATACATCAAGAGCCTGTTCTGGTAAAAACATTTAAAATTAAAAATTGAAATACTACTGGAATTTGTTGGCTAAAAAACTTGAGTGCAATAAAATCCAAGACACTGGTACTTTATTTATTTTTATTTTTTGGTGCATATCATTTTTGTTACAGTCGGTGAAACCGAGAATGTCTGAACTAATGTCACTCTGTTTTGTCAAATTTATCAAACAGCAGAGCACAGAGAGTAATGGCACACCACACACTGCTTATTAGAATAATGCATGAAAGGTCAACTTGGTGCTTCACCTACTGTCATGAATATGTTTATTTAAAACTTTCTGCCCCAAGATATGAGAAGCAGAATCTAATGTTCAAGGATATCTCAAAGATGGCATATTATTTATTTCTTATTTGTTTATTTAACACCTTTACCCAAAGCGACTTACAGAAACATACATATATTTCAAGAAAAAGAAAAATGACCTTTCCAATATATTTCTGCACATGTAATGTATGAACATGCCCTTTTACAGTATTTCCTTAAAGGTATTGTGCAGTATTTTTTTTTTATTTTTTTTTTTATCGTATGTCATCCCTAACTTAAAATGCTCATATATGCCATTCCATTCCATGCTCTATTCTTCATTTGAATGTATTTCAATATAATTCTAATGGATTAATGATGGCAAAGTGCAAATTTGAGAGTGGGTGCAGAACACCAGGTGAACACTATTCTTTACATGCGCCACATTTTTAGCTGCTGGTAAAATCAGACTTTACGGCGGCATTATGGGGGGTTTGCACCCACAAGTCACTTTCTGTGTATCCTTACAACACCACCTTAACCCTTTGCGGTCCTATGTCGGACCAGGTCCGACATTACAATTTTCCCTTTCCGGTCCGACATCATCAAAAAGACGTAAAAGACAGGTCTCTAGTCATTTTTTCTCAGGAAGAAGCCGAGAAAACCATTCAATGGCCGAGTGAGACCGATAGGAGCCGAGAGAAGCCGAGATGATTTATCAGTATGCACGACTATGAAGAGGTATGTGGAAAATAGCAAAAAAATGTGAAAAGCGAACAAGGGGTGGGGCGGCGCTGGAGATGCAGTACTGAGTGTCCTGTTGATATGCAGTGCCTTTTAAACCTGTTTTACTCTGAAAAAAAATACTTTTAAACATCCATCCCATCCATCCATTATCATTAACCACTTAATCCTTTACAGGGTCGCTGTGAGCCGGAGCCGAACCCGGCATACACAGGGCGCAAGGCGAGACTACACCCTGGATGGGACGCCAGTCCATCCTACTTTTAAACAGTGCGTCTAAAATAAACTGGGCATGTGAAAATAAATTGGACCTGACGCGCCTGAGACGCGCTGAATAAATGGACCGCAAAGGGTTAATGTTTAGTACAGAACTTTATTCTTTGATTTTCTTAGTTCCATTGCCAGTGTTGTCCAGTAAATATGAACCCTTTAAATGCCATGTTGTTTTAACCTCTGGACATAACAATGATATAGCTATATTTTTACATACCACTTTAACGTTATGTTTACAAACCTTTTGATTTGACATTCCCCTTCCCTTATGATCTCAGAGGTATGTTGATAGGTATCCGAAACAGAATCTAGGGCAGGGTTTTTTGTGCAAGAGAGCCAAACTGAATGGACATTTAGAGCAAGTGGTCTGCAAAGAGCTAATCATAAACACACAATTTAATGCGACACCTGCTGCTGCATCGTTTTGTTAATTTCTTTTGAAGTCCGGTTCGTAGCTGGTCAAGTTTAGTTTTATGCAAGCTTTCAGGGGTAGGTTTATTAAAGTGTTGCGCATGTCGCAATAGCCGCAAACCAGTTGCAAATGAGTCCGAAGTCTTGGGTGAAATGTACTAAACAAGCGCAATGCTATATGACTATGTAGTTATGGGCGTCCCTGCATAAATTTGCAAAATGGGGGTGGAGATAGTGGAAATCAGGGTTCTCAAATATTGTAATAAGATGTATGACAGCTGCAGACAATTGCAACACTTACAATTGCATCAATTTTTTAAGAACTTTTGAAAGCATGTTTTAAACAGTCACAACTGTTGCTGGCATTTCCCAGTCCACCTTTTCTCGTGCATTCCCAGTTTTTGAGGTGAACAGCAAAATACATATTTTTCCCTAAAACCAGGGAGCAGTAGACTGCACACATGTGCGCTAAGCCCTCCAGCTATAGGAATAGGAAACACACCTATTATATTAATGTGCAGGTGGTTTGTAATTGTGCACAATTTAGCACTGCATCACTGACTAACTTAAATATAAACGGACAGTAGACATTTGGCTTATAGGCTACTCATGATAATATGAATTAGTGGTATAATGCAAAATATGTTTCTGGCGCTTGAAATTTGTATTAACGAGAATTGACTGTCCTCCTGTAAGTATCATAACTTGCGGCACCATGATCTATTTTGTGTTAATTGTCTAGGCTTCCAAGTTAATAATAATAATAATAATAATAATAATAATAATAATAATAATAATAATAATAATAATACAACAAAAAATAATTGAGTTTCAATTTAAAATAATCTTTTATTCACATTGTATACCAATGTAATTTATTTTGTGTTACCATACCAGCAGCATACAGGCTAAAGTAAAAAGAAAGTGTGCTAGGTGTTCATTTGATTCTACTACTGTACAGGCATACTGTACAGATTTATATTTTTTCGTAATGTAATGTTTAGTGTTATTTCAGTGCAATGATTTATACATTTAAAATACATTGAGCACTACAAATGTATGTGTGTGCGATTTTACTTTTTTTTATTTTTAAACCCGACACCTCCTAATGTCAGACAAACATATCCGGTTTAGCGAGGGGGTACTCCGGTATGATTACGAGAAGCTTTTTGATAGAAACACCTTTTTTATTTGGGGGTGAAGGTGGGGGTCCCACTATAGATTTGGATGGGATTAAACTGCCTTTCATTTTTATATTTATATATATTGTGGTAGGGTGGTGGGCAATTCACTGACACACACAGGAGACAGAAGTTTTATTTGCAACACCACACTGGTGCCCAGTTTTATTATTTTCTTTTGGCTTTATTTTCTTTTTAGCCCGCAGAGGGCGCTGTTGTCTGTGGCCTGAATACCGACAACGGTAGTCAGGGCCACAGTAATACCAATACAGGTACTGGCAGGCGCACTCACAGGTGCTCAAAAAATAATAATGAAAACCAACGAAACGAAAAAGGGAAATTAAAACACAGTAATAAAACAACAAAACAAAAGTGCTGCTTACGCAGTGCCCCCACTGCCAATATGCCGGTCCGCTCGGGTCGCCACCCTACTCTGTTATGCACTATATACTGGGGTGGCCAAGGTTCCACTTCTATTCATACACGTTCCCTCGGATATGTAACGATTTATTTTCTGTATTAATTTCTTTCTCTAGGCTGGCTGTCTTCCTCAGCCGAGCTTGCCTATTTTGGTCACTCGCTCGAACCACTGGCGTTCCTGCCTGGTCTGTGTTTACACTGGTCTTCTCAGCCAGCATCTCTGTGTATTCCCAATCACGGTCACCCGAATGCATAACCAAGTACAGTACTTATGGGCCTCTCAACCCCCAAAGGCCCGCCTCTCAGCCACTCAGAGAGAGGGAAAGCCAACACACCTTCCTCCCAACCTCTCTGTGTCATCGCCATGACTGACAGGCAGATCTTATAAGGCTGCTACCCCCTTCCTGCAGAACCACGCCTCCAGCACAGACCTCGCCCGTTATATATATATACAGTGCCTTGCATAAGTATTCATCCCCCTTGGACTTTTTCACATTTTGTAGTGTTACAACCTGGAATTAATTACAGCTATGAGTCTTTTTGGGTAAGTCTACCAGCTTTGCACATCTGGATCCTGCAATTTTTGCCCATTCTTCTTGGCAAAATTGCTCTGCTCTGTCAAGTTGGATGGGAACCGTTGGTGAACAGCAATTTTCAAGTCTTGCCACAGATTCTCAATCGGATTGAGGTCTGGGCTTTGACTGGGCCATTCTAAGACATTCAGGTTCTTGTTTTTAAACCACTCCAGTGTAGCTTTGGCTGTGTGTTTAGGGTCATTGTCCTGCTGGAAGGTGAACCTCCGCCCCAGTCCCAGGTCTCTTGCAGACTGAAACAGGTTTTCCTGTAGAATTTCCCTGTATTTGGCTCCATCCATCTTGCCTTCAATCCTGACCAGTTTCCCAGTCCCTGCCGATGAAAATCACCCCCATAACATGATGCTGCCACCACCGTGCTTCACCGTGGGGCTGGTGTTCTCAGGGTGATGAGCAGTTTTGGCTTTGCGCCACACATAGCGTTTTGCGCTAAGGCCCAAAAGTTCAATTTTGGTCTCATCAGACCAGAGAACCTTTTTCCACATGTTTGCTGTGTCTCCCACATGCCTTTTGGCAAAATCCAAACAGGATTTGATATGAGTTTTTTTCAGCAATGGCTTTCTTCTCACCACTCTTCCATAAAGCCCAGCTTTGTGGAGCGTCCGGGTTATAGTTGTCCCATGGACGTTTTCTCTCATCTCACCTGTGGATCTCTCCAGCTACTTCAGAGTTACCATTGGCTTATTGGTTGCTTCTCTGACTAATGCCCTCCTTACCTGGTCACTGAGTTTTGGTGGACGGCCTTCACTAGTCAGAGTCGCGGTTGTGCCATATTCTTTCTATTTTTTAATAATGGATTTAACGGTGCTCCCGGGGATGTTCAAAGTTTGGGATATTTTTTTATAACCCAACCCTGATTGGTGCTTCTCCAGAACTTTATCCCAGACTTGTTTTGATAGCTCCTTGGTCTTCATGATGCTGTTTGTTTAGATATGCTCTCTAACAAACTCTGGGGCCTTTCAGAAACAGGTGTATTTAATCTGTGATCATGTGACACTTTAATTGCACACAGGTGGACTCCATTCAACTAATTATGTGACTTCTGAAGGCAATTGGTTGCACCAGAGCTTATTTAGGGGTGTCACAGCAAAGGGGGTGAATACTTATGCAATCAAGACTTTTCAGTTTTTTATTTGTAAATAATTTTGAAAAATATGTCGATTTTTTTCCCCACTTCGACATTATGGACTATTTTGTGTAGATCAGTGACAAAAAATCTTGACTTCTCCACAAAGGCGTACCTATCAGTCCATTCCGGCTGAGAAGAACGGTTTCCTTATCTGACTTCTTTCTTTTTGTCATTTTTTAAATGAAACTAAAGAGCTACTAAACACCACACTTCGAAACTGAAAAGGGTTACAGATTTGTGACTCGTGTGCATATTGCTTGTTGACAGATCTCAACCAATCAAAACACGATAAATCAGACTCCAGGAGTACAAGCCCAAATAAGAGCAGCAGGTAGGTGGATGTAAAAAGAAAATACATAAATTAATAAATAAAGCGAGATATCACGTCCCGAGTTGTCCATTTGTAGATGTGCGATGATGCTGATAGTACGTTTTTAATTTCAGTTTTTGTGTGTGTGTGTGTGTATTTGTAAATGACCTAGAGACTCGAGAGCTGTATTTGGTTACTTGAAGAGCCAGGTATGGCTCACGAGCCATAGGTTGCCGACCCTGGTTTAGGGCATGTGAAGGCTATATTTAAATGAAATTTGATGGCACTTTAAATAAATATGTTGTGAAGTATTATGTATTTCTTACCAATTATTTTTTACACAGCAGTTTAGGGTCTGTCCAATTTAAATATCCCACCGGTGATCTGGACCTTTAACTCTTTTTATTCAGGCACTGTGAGAGACAGCCCTGCTTGCGATACACTGGAAAGAGGAGATTCAGACCTTTAAAACGAGGTCCTACTTGTGTATTTCCAGTAGACCATATTAGGAGAAAATGAAGTATCTGTATGTATACTACCGTATTCCTTCAAATTTAAGACGCAGCCCAAATTTACCACCCTCACTTTGAGTAAAACATTTTTATTAGACTCAAGGTAAAGGAATACCCTTTTGTCAAAAAAAAAGAAAAATAGATTAGACTTTTTTTATAACTTCTTCTGCTGTGCGCTTCTGTAAAATGTTTTTTTCTAAGTTCATTTATCTACTTTGTTTACTTGCTTTTGCTCATCTGATAATAAACCGATTGCTGTTGAAAAGTTAAAAATGTATTGCTATCGTTTCAGTTTTATAAATATGTATGTTGTAAACCGATGTCTGTTCAGATGTTTATTTACATGTTCTTGTTTTGATTTGTGAAATGAATGTTATATATATATATATATATATACTGTACATATATATATAAAATATGCTTCGGTTATTCAGATGTTTGTGACGTGCTCCTTTCGTTATTTACAGTGTTTAATACAGCCGTCAGAAAGATGACTGCGGGGCTTCTAGGTATGAGTATATCTCTGGTCCTTCTATTGTTAAAAAGTGTGTCTTAAATTCGAAGGAATACGGTACAATGTAATTTACAACAAAAGCAAGCTGTTTGACCCCTTGATTATCCTTGAAATGCAGGTCACAAATGTGAGAACGATATAGGATGACAACCCTGAACTATAAGCATAGAGAATAGCAATTAAGGTTAATTGAGGAGTCATTTAAATCTTTAAGTGAAACTGCTGGTGCTTATTTCATCCCAGGAGAGCTCCTGTATTCTCTGGTTTGTCATCTGAAACTGATACAAAAAAGCATAATCATGCAGAACAGGAAGTTCAGTGCTGTTTCTGTCCAGTAATGATTCAGAATGCTTACTTCTCTGAAGTTAACAAGCTTTTCTGTGTTGCTCTGCAGCACCCTATTTCGATGACATAGCAACAACAAGCCAGGTGAAGGGAGTTTAATATATGGTTAGTCTAAAAGCAAAAACAGTTTTATCTTTGGCTCTGAAGAAAGAGGCACTCTACCATTGTAACTCACTGCTGAAAAACAGCAATGGCTGGATTACAAAAAATAATACATACAATAAAACTTAAACTAAACTTAAACATGTCTTCAAAACTTAAACTTTGTCAATACATGTGTTTACTGAAAGATATCCTATTTTATACAGACCTCCATGTGCAAACAGATTGTTTCAAAATGGAAAGGTCTTAAAAAGGAACCCAGAATGAGCAGAGGAAATGCTATTACTGTACCCAAAAGTTGTTAATTGTTGGCAAATGAAACTGTTAATTTAGTTTGCTTCACAAGTTATTGAGTGTGTTACCTTTTATTATTTGAGCGCCCTGCTTCTACACTAGTGCAGGGGGACTGTATCCTGGGGAGGCGTTAGAAGGTTCAGGATTTTTTTTATTTTTTATTACAGCACACATCTTAAACTAGGCTTAAGGTGACCAGATGTCTCATTTTGGATGGGACAGTCCCACTTTTGGAACACTGGTCCCCATGTCCCCAGAACCTTTCTTGGGACGCTCATTTCGTCCCGTTTTTTCCCCCAGAGCATCGTCGCGCCTGTAACAGAATATTGTACTGTTATGCAGGCTGCTGTGTTACATATCTAACTTATTACAGTACAATGATACTTGATGTGACCAATGGTAAGGTTGAACGACCAGTAGCATTAAAAGTGGCTGCACAGCGCTGTGCAAATCTGGAGAATTACTGAACAGTCAATGTTCATATTTGCAACCAATCACAGAGAATTGAGGGTGGGGTTATCCATTGACTGTTGCTAAAACAAAGTGATAGCTTTCATCGTCTGAATCATCACTCTCGCTGCCTGAAGAGGTTACTGTAGTCTAACAATAATGGCTGATACAGGTACCATTTGTATTGTGTTGGAATTATTCTCTTCATCCATGATATTTGTATATCTGCGTGTGTAGCTATAGGCGACAATTGCGGAATTCAATGCTGTCGTGTCACATCACCTTGCCATGTTTACAACGCAGTGCACTGAAGCTTGTCGTGGTTTGAACACTTTGTACATCAAATAATCGTCCATTCGCATTAACAAGGGGATGTAAAATGTAGAATATGACAACTATTTGGAAACATATTTTCTATTGAAATAATCTACAGAACACATACCATATCATATTAAATGGTAAGAAATTAAATTAAATATTTGGGTGAAAAAAGATTCTTTGAAGTAACCATTTAATAAATATTGAGATATGTAATGTTTTCATGCAGGAAGGGCCTGGTTTGCAGATTGGACACTGGAGGATAGCATAGAGATAGAGATAGAGTGAGATGGAAAGTGGAAATCAAAGGTTTTGGTGGATCGCCAATAATACTTCCACCAATCAGAGGGTTGCATACAGTCCTCGTAGCGATCCCGCCCTCTGGAAGACTGGTATGCAGAACAGGTTAAAGAAGCGCTGGACGAGGGGAATAATGTGTCCGTTGTCAAAGTGGATATGAGAATGTCAGTGATAAACCCAATTTACTTGAAAACATTAAAAGTAGACCAGACATTTCCATCAATGGATTAAAAAAATCTGGAATTGATCTGATGTGATCAGAAACCCAGAGGCAGTGTAAACTGCACCTGCTACTGTAGTAGGACTGTTATGTTAAGCATTTTTGTGTCATATTTTTTTTACAAACCTTTAATTTAGTAACAGCCAAAATTGTTTGTGTCAAACTTGTTAGAAAGTTTGTAACAAAATGGTTGATTGTTATTGTCGATACATTGTAGATACGACTATTAGTACAGGCATCGTGCAGGTAACGTAAAGTCCATAAGCAAAACAAAATGTTAAAATTAATTAGTTCTGCACCGCATAAAGCTGAGCTGATTTTGCCAGTGCTTGCTAGTCTAATAACTGGTTTGAAATGATTTTGAAGCAAATAAAAGCATTTTTGTTTCGGCTTTATTGTAAAAGTTTTCACATGTAGCAATACTGCCCTACAATTATTGCATGACAGTACTGTGATCATTGCATCTTATATTGTGAACCATAGCTAAGTTTTAAAACTGTGAGATAACAAATACTTATCATAACAAGTTTACCAGTACCTTCAAATTAAGCGCCATATAACAACGATAAATACCATAACCGATTAGAAGGCCTTCTTGTTGTTTGCCAAGTTGCTGCAGTTACATTGTAGGTGCTATAAGGAGTTACTGTAAATGAGGTACTGTTTTAGAAGACATATTTCATTAAGTAAACGTTTAGTTGAATATTTTTGGAATTAAAAGTATAAATGCAAAACTGTCACATTTTTTTGTGAATGTACTAAGTGGGAAAAAATAGCACAAGGTAGCAACTCTGCTGAATTTAATAGCGTTATACGGTATATATTAACTTATTAATATATAATATTATATTATCTTTCTGCTGACACCTCCAGGCATGTCAAAGTTTGTAGATGGCGCTGTGCATCTGCCTGGTGCCTTTTAAGCTTGCATATTTTTGGATGAAGTCCACTGCCATCTGCTAATGTATGTTGTTTATCAGCTTACTATGTGGTAAATCGGTAAACTGTGATTTGCAGTGTTAAGATTGCTCTTATTATGATGGATCAAATCAAATCAAATAAACAGAAGCAAAGCACTTTAAACAAAACAAAAGTGCATGATGGCCAAAACAAATACACATATACAAAACAAATATGCATATACAAAACCAGTCTCGTGCTGGTCTATCCCCAGCATGAGTAATAATTATTACCTTTGTTATAGCACGTTCTCTCACTCTCACTCCTTAAACCCCTCTAACCTTATGAGTGGCTGATGAGATTTTATATACCTGACCATCTCCAAGTTAGTAATCACTTAATCAATTTAGAGATGGCCACATTATGCACAAGTTTAGATGGATGTGGATTTAACCCCATCCACGCTGCCAAACAACAATAACAAAACACAGTTTCTAACAAACACAAAACAGTAAATAATAATAATAATAATAATAATAATAATAATAATAAGTACAGGGGTGGGCATACCCCATCACAACTAGATAATTCCATAAGGTCAACAGAACTTGATTCTGATCGTAAGACGACCTGTTTTGTTATCAGTGAATTATCAACCCAGGTCTTTATCAGAAAAAGAAATTTCTAAACACTAACATTCTTTTATAAATCCCAAGTGAAAACGTTAGTTATTTAAATAACAAAATACAATATAGTGTAGATTAGATAGTAAATAAAAAAAGGAAGGACACATGCTTATATTGCTCTGGTTGTTATCTAATATTCATTGGAATAGATTCATCACAAAACATTTCACCTCAGACCCTCCTCCATTATAAAGACTTTTTAGAGTTGTAAGAGAAAGATACTTCCTCATAACACTTTTTTCGGTCCAACAAAGGGAACTAGGAGTGTGTGTGTGTGTGTTTGTGTGTGTTTACAAGCCTTAATGAAAAAGATAAAGCGAAGCAAAAGTATCTGATGCCATTAGCTCTTTCACAGTCGTGTCTGCAAAAGATTGTGTAATCAGATTATGTAATGTGTTTTTTAGCCAAATGTGGTGGAGGGATTGGGAGGGTGGGGCGGTTGCTGCTTCATTACATTGTAAAATTCCTGCATTTGAAGTGATGTCACTTGTTAGCAATTTAGTGCCAAACTATCACTTAAATGTGTTCTGTTGCGTGAGACGCTTATTTTGGGTCTTTTTTGCTGTGAGTTATGACTGCTGCTGTTGGAAGAATACTTTTAACGTAGCCCAGGAACAGGAAATCGAATAGCAGCTGCAGAATCGTTCAGAAGGACCCTGAATCCCTTAGTTATAGTGCTATCAGTTGTAAAGCGTTTAAGTTGAATCTTTCTATTTGTGTATGTAAGTCTCTTTGAGTAGATAGGTAACGATCAGAAACAGACCAATCCTTTCTGTGCACGACAGAAAATCTTGCAGGAATTAAAAGAACCATCCAGGACAATAAATAAATAAAGGATAGATAGGTACAATTTTGAAAGTACTTTGAAATCTACTGGGTTAGCATTATATTCATGTCTTTCTGCACATACTAGAGTTTATCACAGGATCTGATATAAAGTTATTATTATTATTATTTATTTCTTAGCAGACGCCCTTATCCAGGGCGACTTACAATTGTTACAAGATATCACATTATACATTATTTCACATTATACAGATATCACATTATTTTTACATACAATTACCCATTTATACAGTTGGGTTTTTACTGGAGCAATTTAGGTAAAGTACCTTGCTCAAGGGTACAGCAGCAGTGTCCCCCACTGGGGATTGAACCCACAACCCTCTGGTCAAGAGTCCAGAGCCCTAACCACTACTCTACACTGCTGAAAGTTAATGTTGTACAAAGTCACCAACAAGTAAAGATTGTAGGTATGTTTTAATGCAGGGCAAACCATTTTGTTATCGTTGACGGTCACATTATTAGAAATTCTGTGCCTTTCTACACTGAAAGCCTGCATGTTTTGCTTGCTGCTTTTTAGTGCCACATTTCTATGTTTTTGAGTTGGGAATCTTGGCTATATTACAGTTACCTCTTTAATCTAGAAAACTGGCAGCTACATCTTTCCGGTAATGTAAACAGCCTGTAATTAAGTAAAAACATGTACATTATAGAAGCGATAAACCATCTTTCTTGTCCTGTCATGTCGATTTAATGAAATCATGCTGAAAATCATGTTGCGGTTAAGGGCTTTTCATTAACATTTAATTTCAAAGTAACCTGCGAAATAGCTTCCTATTGCATTAGTTGGTTATGAATTTGATAAATGGCCTTAGGCTGGTGAAGTATGCAGTGAAGTCTCATATGATTCCTCCAGGGCATGCAGACTATGTGAAGGTAAGCCTATGCCGAGGGCCAAATACAATCACTACAGGGACCAGTGGCTTAGTCTGTAAGGCTTAGTAGAGAGGATGCTGTCTACAGAAACTTCCCTGCAGTTCTTGTGAGACTGTGCCGCGGGGAAGCACAGGAACAGAGAAAAAGAGAGAACATTTACTGTATTGTTCCCTACCAAGATGCCTCACAAAGACAGGGAAAAAAAACAAAAGTAGGATGAAAATGAATTCCTGAGGGAACTTCCATTTGCTCAGGAATTCAAAGTACAGCTGTGCTATTCAAGAGAAGGCAGACACAACTAGGAGGGGGAGAGCAGACAGACCAAGTGGTTTACCAACCTGAACTTGTTTCTATATCTCCAAACTATAGGGCTACCTTTTCTTTACCTGAGCTGTGGCTCAAAGTAAAAAGGCACACTGATGAGGAATGTGTCAGAAATGGTACAGGTATATGATATTATTTTAACAAGATAATGAATGTGTGCAACACCCCACACATGTGGCTTGAGCATGGAACATAGGGCATTCTTTTTTTGGTCCTATTTCACATGCACCAATGATTATTGAAAAACCCATTGAGAGAAATATCCCTGAATAAAATAATGCAAGTCAGTTATTTATGAGTATAATAAATGAGGATTTATTATGTTTACTCTGCTAGCAAATCTTATATATACTTAATGAAACTTAACTTGCTGTCCTTCTTACCTTCTTGTATTGAATATTTGTGATTTACTATTATGTTGGTTTATTCTGATTAATTTTTGTAGAATTAAAATATATTCAAGATTGTTTCTGATATTAAGATATGTAGGACTGTCATACTTTTTGACCCACCAGTGAATTCTTACCAATATAATTTCAAAATTATTATTCAGCTTGTACAATTTTTTTTTTTCATCTGTCAATGGCTTGGTTTAAATGCAAATATAAAATTAAGTCTCACCTTTTTGTCACGCTGTTCTGGTAGTACCTTTTAGGCAATTTGGGTTTACATGTAGTTTTCTTTTAGGGAGAGAAATGTTCCTTCTAAATTCATATGACCTAATTAATATTAAAATATGGGAGAGTATATTTTAATATTTCTGTAAGTTTTTGGTTGTGCTGAAGAACCACAAGTGCAACCTGCCTCAAAAATAAAGCAAAACCTAGACACAGGTTTCCTAATAAAGGGTAGCTTTACCATTTCTGATCCTTATGGAAGTCTACGAACAAAGATAAAATCTACAATAGGCTACCATACTCGCCAACATTTCTCACTAAATAATGTTTTTATAATAATAATAAAAATAATAATAATAATAATAATTCTCCACAAATTCATCATTCGATGCGAATACACTCGATGCTAATCCATAAATTCATAACTCAATGCTACTCACGTGTAAGTCTTACAGTAGGCTGATGTTAAGCCCTGTATTTGTCATTTTTAACAAATTTGTGAAACCAACAGGTTTGTTTTTTTCTTTTTCATGTTTCCGTTCTTGTGAAACAACCCTTGCTCTATGAATTAGGTTTAACTGCATCTCAATACACGGTCACTTAAGCCTGATGCTGAAGTTGGTAGCCCGCATCATTGATATAGGAGACCTCAGGCACGAATTCCCAACTATGCTAACCTAATACATTTTGGGGTACAAACATTACTATTTTTGTTCTTGGAGGTAACCACAGGGCATGAAGTTAAGGTCATGAAGAAATTGAGATTTTCACTGAGAGTTGGATATTATTCGGTACTGGTTCTAATTCATGGAAATCGTGAAATCCGATGAAGTCCTTAAAAGCGATGTAATTGAAGGAAAAAACAAGACAGACAAACTGCCTGAAGATGTACCCATGGCTGGAGTGTAATAACGATAGCGGTCAAATGAGTTGTTCGGTCTGCAGTGTGTCTGCGCAGCTGTAGTTTGCTAATCGCTGTAACCTGTACAAAACAACGAGGCTTTGAAAGAAAAAAAAATGAAATGGAATCTCTGTCAGGCAATGGAGAGTGCTCTGCATCAGAATGATGAACAGCTGGATGTACATAATGTTGGATGTTTACATTTGAGAGACTTTATATCATTCCACAGTTCTTGAAATGTACAGTTGCAAAGGATTTGCAGTTTTGTTATGGTGCATTGCTGGACAAAAAAAAAAAAAAAAAAATGTATGTTGTTTTTAAGCATACACATTCTAATCCCTTTCGTGAAAGCACACGTTTTACTAGTTAAAAAGCAGAACTACGTAAGGTAGTGAGAATGTATTACACAAAAATAAATGAAAACAGAAATCGATCCACTTCTCTTCTTCTTCATTTACTATAATGTTATCTCTCCTACTCATTCCATAACGCAGAGAGCTGCTACTTAAACCATGTCATACATAGCTACTTGCTCGATTTATTTATTTAGTATTTTTTGGTATAAGGATTTGAGCAAAACTAATAATTATCTACCTATTTGTGTGTTCATTTTTAGCATTGGTGTTTTGGGGGGAATAACACCGAATTCCAAAACAGCAATGGTCATTGAAATGCATTTTAAAGTATTGCAATTTTAAGCATAGAGTCAGATTTCCTTATACCATATATGATCATAGAATATGTGATTATGTGTAATGTGGTATATGTTATGTGTTTTTTTTTTTTTTTTACGAAGCTGTAAATTAAAAAAGGAAATTTAAATATAGGTATACATTATTTTTATTATTATTATTATTTATTTCTTAGCAGACGCCCTTATCCAGGGCGACTTACAATCGTAAGCAAATACATTTCAAGTGTTACAATACAAGTAATACAATAAGAGCAAGAAATACAATAACTTTTGTTCAAGCAAAGTACAAGTGTGACAAACCACAATTCAATAATACAGCAGATAATAGTGATAGTTACATCAGGATATGATTAAATAGTGATAGTTACATCAGGATGTGATTAAATACAAAGTACTACAGGTTAAACACTTGGCAGATTACAGTATTCTGAAGTACAGGATTATATTTGAAGGATAAGTCACGTGAAATGTGAAATAAGGGACAGCAAAACATTGAAAACAAATTAAATTGCAGCTGCTAAAGAATTGGCCTGAAAATCCTCATCTGTTTTGATATTTTTTTGTGAAATGCATTAATGATCCAAACATATGAAGGCACAACCAATTTCTGCAGTACTTGATGTAAGTTCACATTCATGTTATTATTACTATTATTATGAACTATCATTTTAGAAGTAACCTGCAAATGGCAATAATTTGACACGTTGTAAAAATGGTGCCAAATTAAAAAAAGCAAACTAAAAAAATATATACTGAAACCCCTCGTATCCTTTTTCTTTTTCAACTTGGTCAAAGCAGCTTGCCAGGGCTACTTTCAGCAGATCTCAGTTGTTAATAAAGAATTGCTGGGTAAGGCCTTTAGTTGTAGTAGAAATTTGCACAAGCGGGATATTCACTTCAAGTCTTGTGAACATATGGCATGGCTTTCAAACTTGTTGACATGCAAAAACAAACAAAAAAAAGTGTCATACCAATGTAAACCAAGCCCACTTACGTTGTCTGACCACTGCGGTCTGTCTTTTAATGCAACCACATCTATCAAAAGAAAATATTTCATGTAACTTTCACCTGCTGTCTGAGACTGACACATTGATGTCTAAATAGGTTATTGGTTGGTTGTTTTTTTTAAGCCTTGTGAGGATTACCTTGAATATACCTTTGTGGAAGCTTCTTAATATATGGAGCACAACATGAGGGAAGATGAAAACAAATTAAGGATCTAATCTCAATAGAAAAAAAGCACATCAGCTACATTAAAACCTTTTACAGTTCCCACCATTAATTAATGCTTTGTTTTATTTAGCCTCCAGATAGTTTTTTAATACTTGTTCCTCCAGTAAAGAGCATACATTTTAAATCATTAAACTGTAAAAACATTTTTTACAACAGACATATGAATTACTCTTATATAAATAAACGTGTACAGTAGTAGTATACATTTAAAGTGGTACTTGGTACAGTTGAAGATATTTTATAAAATGTCTTATTTTGTTCAGACCTTGGGGAGCATTCCAGTTCACTCTCAAATTCGTAATTAATTTCAAATCCAGTTTCGGAGCAGTTACATTTCTTACGTTTGCATACAGTTCAGGGAACCAGAAGTCTGTTTAATTGGTCTCTCATACCATTATCTAAGGGTTAAATAAATTTCAGTTGCACTATCCATTTTTATAAATATGAATTCAACCATTACAGAAATAACTAGTTTAATGTATTATATCTGCCAAAGCGCTGCTGCTGCGGATTATGATTCCGCATGCCATTGTACAGTCACTCTCTCAAATACGCTCTCTGCATTCTCTTAGTTCTGAAAAAAAACTTGACAACATTCTGTTCGTTATGACTCTGAGAACCATCTCAGGTTGAGGCTCAACCCCAAATGAATATTTTGAAGTACAGTATTGGTCAACAGGTAAAGGGTAAAAAAGACATTTCATGCCTACTGTTGTCCTAGCAACAAGGGGCGCAAGATACTGTGTCTGTTATGTAGTTTCCCTGAGGAGCGTTCAAGCAAATGGATGATTAACTTGCCCAGTTCAAAATGTGATTACGTATCCCTTGTCTGAAAATCTATTGGACAATATTCAGGTACACCCTGATTCTATAAAGGGTGTCAGCTAAAATATGACTCAATAGAATTCAGCTGAGCAAAGAGGAAAATTGCTCGTGCTCCTGCATTGCCATACTGTGTTCATCAAACCGCTCTGTTGGGTCTGGTCCAGCTCCTAATAAACAAATGTCCACATTACCCTCATTACTGGAAAACTCGGAAGGAGAATCTGCCCACTGATCAACACATCATATCCAAGCGCCATAAAAACTCTGTGTGGCTTGCATTCATGTTGCTGCTTTTTTGTTTGGCCTCTCAGTCACGTGCAGCAATGCCAAACAGGAAGACAGCTGTCTTTAGAGCCTGGAGGAAGGGCTACCCTTAGCCATGGATTCCCTAAGGTTTCCTCCTACTAGCGAGTAGGGTTGTTTTCCTTATTTGCGTGCTGAGCGGTTCGTATTTAGTTTCTGCAGGGTGCGTGGCTAGTCATTTTCGCCAACATTGCAGATAGCTGTTCTCACACATGGACAAGGTCTCTGGCCAGATTCACTATCATCATTAATTCATCACACAACCGATGCAGCACGCAGCACGCAGCTTGCAGCGTTGTGGAGCACTACCTACAGACAGTATCAGTCTGGACACAACTGGAGCAGCGCCTAGCTTACAGCAGCGTGGAGCACAGTCTTCAGACAGTATAAAGAAAAAGAGATTTTTTTTTTTTTAACTACGCACCGAAGTATGTTGTCAGTGTTTGCAAGTCAACTCTGCAGAGTGCTCTTCAGACTCAGAGGAGGAAGCACACGTTTGTATTATTATTATTATTATTATTATTATTATAAAAATTATTTTTTTAAAAAACAACACACACTCACATACAGCACAAGCTGAAGGGTAGGTGTAACAGGGCGAGCAGCCCTGTACATTGTTTTGTTTATTTTAGATCGGGGTCTCCCCCTCCGCCCCTGTGCAGATGGTTTTGTTTGTTTATTTTTATGTCGGCCAAGCGCCGTATGTTTTATTGTTTTGTATTTTGACGGCGTAGCCGTTTGTTTATTTTATACTGTTTAGTAATGTGGATGAGAAACCCCATCCACATGGTATATAATTAAAACTCGTGCAGAAGGTGGCCATCTCCCAAATTAATTAGGTGATTTAATTTGTTGCTCACCTGTTATAAAAAGCCTGCAGCTCTCTAGTTCAGGAGGTGGGCGTTGTAGGAGCGGAGAGAGCGAGAGCGGAGCGATCGGGTGAAAACGAAACTAAATTCATTTATAACATACAGGAACAGTGACAGCGACTGCCCAGCCTGACCTGTATGGTTTATTCATTATTTATTGTTGATTTTGTGTTTGTTTACTCTTTTATTTTGCTCGGTGAGCACAGTGTTTGTTTTTGTTTAAATATTTATTTTATTTTTGTTTGCTTTAAATAAAACGGCGCCCGCGCCACTGCACCGTACCTTTTGTTTTTGTTGTGCCTTCTTCTGGTCTGACGTCACCACTAGCCATTCCTGCCACAGTAGGATACACACACATTTTTCTTTTTTTAGGCCACACACACCAAGTGGGCGGGTAAGGTCAGCCCAGCGGAGTTACTACTTAATCCTTCGGTAGGCGGGACCGAGGATGTCACTCCCCGGGGGGTCTATCGGCAGCTCTGACATAAAATGCTCAGTAATTACCTGACCTGTGGCAGGCATATCCCAAAAGTATTGTTGTTGGTCATCTTCGAATTGAAAGGGAACTACTTTATATTATCAAAAATTTTACGCATATCCAAGTAGCCTACAAGCCAAATAAGTTTAGATGAATGAGTCTCTACTGTAGTCAGACAAATAGCAGGAATAATATTAAATATTTTTAATTTTTTGCCAGGCTCCGACTGCCTTGAGTTTTGGAGGAGTTGCAAGTGTTGTTGGCAGGAGTTTTTACTGTTGTTCTAATCAACCACAGACCCGAGCTTCTGTTGGGAAGAACTCTGAGACAAGTGGAGGCCACACATTGAAACGATGGAGCCTTGTGCCAACAGATTAAAGGCTTTTTTTAACACTTTTTTTATTTGATTCCTTTTTCAAGAAAAAAGTTTTAAAACAAAATGGCTTGGGCAGTACATAACATTTTGTAATGTTTCACAAATTCTTGCTGCTGCGGATGGCTTTTAAATTAGTTCATATCTGGCATTCAGGATGTAGTTTCTTGGCATTTCCTTTCTGCTCTCTATTTTTGCACTGATTAGGCACATACAGCATCTGCTGAAGTTTGAGGTCCAGTGCCTTATGCGGTAATTTAACTACCCAATAGTGCTGAATTAAGAAATACAAAATTGAAAAAATGGTATTCAAAGACATTGAAAGACTTAATATAACAATTGTAAGCCGCCCTGGATACGGTTGTCTGCTAAGAAATAAATAATAATAATAATAATATTACTATATACAGTATATATATATATATATATATATATATATATATATATATATATATATATATATATATATATATATATATGCTCTTATTCTGCCAATAATGTTTTTTTTTTACTGCAGACAAAGCACTTTACACAAGTTCCCAAGGTAAATACCAAGATGAACCCATATTACAGGTCATGCAGATAATCCATCTCCTACCACTCCAATGCAGGTTATACATATAGAATACAGCTGTTCCTCCTCTCCTGCTTATCAGAAATATTGCTTGTAGATTGCTGATAACTATACACGATGCTTTTATCATGTACTATAAACAGAGGATGCAGTATGTAATGACAAAGTCTGGAAATGTAAAGCTCTAATCCATAATCAGCTAGCAGGTTACACCTCCATTTTAACTGCCAGCTGGTGTATTCCCTATAATACGAATATGATTATATGAAGACTTTTCCTATGTACAGGATGAGTCCAGATTCTCCTTGTATTGAGCTACAAGCTACAATCCTTTCTCATTGTGCTATGTAAGGCCGTAAAGTTAAACCACTGTACGCAAATATAGAGGTTCCCCATAATAAAATAACAAGATTGCATAACAGGTTTTAAGTGCCAGTAACCATATCCTAGGCTGGCCTGCATCACAAATAAAAACACAAGGATCATACTTGGACCATGAACTTTCTTTAAACCAAGAAAGGTATGCTTGAAATACTTCCTTATCCTTGTATAACTTGCATGCAGTAGTTTTTGATTTAAACTTGTATTTTACAACCTTGCATATTTTGCTTAAGCCAAGCATAAATCTTTTTTTTTTTTTTAGGTGGTTAATCATTGTAGTATAAGCTTCCATAAAGGCAAGCATATTTTAGTGAGGAGAGGAAGCTTGTGTCCCTAAGGTTAAACATCAGAATATCTGCTTTCTGATAAAGTAGAATGTACAGTATTATTATTATTAATTTCTTAGCAGACGCCCTTATCCAGGGCGACTTACAATTGTTACAAGATATCACATTATACATTATTTCACATTATACAGATATCACATTATTTTACATACAATTACCCATTTATACAGTTGGGTTTTTACTGGAGCAATCTAGGTAAAGTACCTTTCTCAAGGGTACAACAGCAGTGTCCCCCACTGGGGATTGAACCCACAACCCTCCGGTCAAGAGTCCAGAGCCCTAACCACTACTCCACACTGCTGCCCAGTATGTGAAACTATTAACAATTCAGACACCAGAATTAGTCTTTATTTATGTTTGTTAGCTGTGTCTTTCTGTAAAAACTATGAGTAAGGAACACATCAATTTATAGCTAATTCATTCCTGGGTTATCTTGTTTTCGGCGGTCCCTCCTACTTATGCGAAACTTCTCGCCGCCTATTTCGCGGATTGGAAATGGCTAGATTTGGTTTCATAATAATGATAATGCGATATGGAAGCTAGCGATGTTATCGCATAAACACTCTTTTCCAAGAGCGATCAGGGTTTGATTTGGTCCGGCCCTAAATCTCCACAGGGTGGTGGAATGAGACAAACCAAATACAGCATTATAAAAAACAACAGGCTTGACCAATTGTTCTTTTTTTATGAAATTTAAATGGAAAGCTACCTGAATTCATAAGTCATTGATGTTCTTTGCTATTTCGTATGAAGTAGTTAAAAGCATTCACATTCTGTTTATGTCTTATGGGTAAAGTTGTTTGGCAAAGTGTGCAAAATGTTATTTTAAATATTAAAATAGTGGGATTTGGCCAACAGGTACTACAGAGATGAGAACTATTGAAAAAAGGAAGTCGTTTAATAGCATTAGCACCTGACTTCACCACACCTTATCATCACATTCCATAGCACCCCCAGGGTTCAGAGTACGTAGTGCTCACCCATGTAACAACCACGTTTTACATACTCTCTGTTTGGAGTGACAGGGCAGCTTTGGCAGTGGGGTATGTTTTGCTGCTGTCCATATAAAATAATTGAAAACCACCAGACTAATTTCACTTGTGACCTAAGCCCATTTCCAATCCTGAGGCGTTTGGCTTGTGAATTAACTTCCTGTGCCACCAAGCTTCCTGTCATTTATCGATCAAGACGTTGTCCTTTCATAGTAGCTGGGTGTCAGAATGGACCTTATTGCATCACAACTAATGTAATCCCCCCAAATCAAAAACAGTGGTTTGATCCCTCTAACAAGAGGACCCAACAGAGGGCCTGCATGCATTGCTTGGTGTTTTCAGAGTAATTACACAACCAGGATTTCATGGCAACATCTG
Source organism: Acipenser ruthenus (assembly GCF_902713425.1). Lineage (NCBI taxonomy): Eukaryota > Metazoa > Chordata > Actinopteri > Acipenseriformes > Acipenseridae > Acipenser > Acipenser ruthenus. The sequence goes on from NC_081194.1 coordinate 42,047,849, forward strand.
TCAGTGCTGAGCTGTCTCCTATGTGAGTTATCCACAGAGCTACATTGTAGGCCACTGTATATTGGGCTGTTTATATCAGAAGAAGTGACCACAACTGCTTCTGTGGGATTGTAACCTGTTCTGCGGTGCAGACGGTAGTTAACGCGATTCAGGAGGCAGTTTGGTGAGGAATCATGATAAGGAACAGGGGCATTTTTGAGAAGTAGATACTATATGTCACAGCTTAGTGCCATTGGTAGTGTAGCATTAGTCTTGCAAATATTTAATCAAAAGGTGCAATGTCGTTAGATTTTCTTGAACTGCCTTTTGTAGGAGCTTGTCATTAAATTTGTAAGCTTGTCCACATCCTTAAATACATCTCAAGCCCTTTTTGAGCATATGCAAATACACACTGTACTGTTTCAAGTACTGTGCTTGGTTCTTTGATTTGATATTCATGAAATGTTTGAGAACTCTGATTTTAAATCAGTTAACCATTGTTTCAGTTAGGTGGTCTGTGGAAAGGGACTTAGGCTTGGAACATTCCACTAAACAGCTCAAAAACCTTGAAATTGTCTGTTTTTCAGCCGCTGAAAACCTCAGTTATATTTGACCCTTTATTATTGGTGCCACCCATTTCCTTGCAGGATAATGGAGTTTTGTAGAAAACACTAGTTTCCATGGAGATCATTTTCTTACCTACTCTTGTATGAATTTTATTATGTATTGTAGCGTTTTGTGAAAATGAAGGCAGACTCACACCAGGTTTTTCAGGTTCTTGAATTCAGTGGTTTACTAAGCCGGGACTCTACACTGGGCAGGTTAAGTGAGCTGCTTCACCAGCCAGTGGTACAAATATACAGCTGAGCAGCGTAGTGCTACTCAGACTGTGACAAATAAAGAAATTCCAAAAACACACTGTTTCGGCCGTGTGCTACAGCCACTAAGTGCAGTCTGTGTTTTCTCTCTCTTGTAGTCCTGCTTCTCTTATGCGCTCTTTAGGTGTTGCTTCTGTGTGCTTTCTTTCACTCCAGCTTGTCTCTCTGTCTCAGCAAACCCCCAGCAGCAGCAGTAGCCTGTTACTTATTTCTGCATCCAGGGCACACCTCCAGTGCTTCAGCTACCAATCCGAAGCAGAGATGGCAACAATGTTGCAACTTGGTACCACTTATGTCGCAATCCGAGTCCCTGATTGGTGGCGATTTCTCCCATCTCTGACATCCCTGAACACCTGCTGCATTGAACTGTTGACTGTGGGTTACAGAACCTTCCCGAACGCGGTTACAGCAGACCCAGGGTCGATACAGTATATTAGAATAAGACCCCTCATCACAGGCCTCTGACTTGTGATAACTCCTCCAAGGTGTCAGTGCTTTGACAAGAAATTGAAGAATGTCCCTCACATTGTATTAGTAAGAGGCATTTATAGGATAGGGTTGTGATCAAGATTGGTCAAAAGTAAAGGGACGAATTGCAGTTAACCTATTTCTGCCTAAATTGGAAGCTTCTGACAACACCATTGAAACAAATAATGCAGACCTGACCTAAAGATCAACTTACGTGAGTGACTTCCAGTTGAATACAAAACAACGCACAGAGACAGCTACTCACTGCTTTGTGCTGTTATTTATTACAGGGCAGTTCTGTTTCTTGTTACTGTTTCTAAATACAGATTAAGTTAGGCACTGTTCAAACATCATTCTTTTATAAATAAATGTATTTATTTTTATTTCTACTCATATATACGACTAGTGTTACCTTTACAGATAAACACATTTAAAGAACACCCTGCAAAGTTTACAGGACATGCATTGCGTTACCTTCACTGTGTCCCATGTTATCAGTTTTGCAGCGTGATATTTTTAAACATGCTGCTGATAATTAAAATAAAAATATGAAAACAACCTGGAAAGAAAATTGCAGTGATATGTACAGTGGCTCTCAAAAGTATTCACCCCCCTTGGACTTTTCCACATTTTATTGTGTTACAACATGGAATCAAAATAGGAGTTTTTGCCACTGATCAACACAAAAAAGTCCATAATGTCAAAGTGAAAAATAAAATCTACAAATTGTTCTAAATTTATTACAAATACAAAACAGAAAATAATTGATTGCATAAGTTTTCACCCCCTTGAGTCAATATTTGGTAGAGGCACCTTTGGCAGCAATTACAGCCATGTGTCTATTTGGATAAGTCTCTACCAGCTTTGCACATCTGGACACTGCAATTTTTGCCCATTCTTCTTTGCAAAATTGCTCAAGCTCCGTCAAGTTGGATGGGGACCTTTGGTGAACAGCAATTTTCAACTCTTTCCACATATTCTCAATTGGATTGAGGTCTGGGCTTTGACTGGGCCACTCCAGGACATTGACCTTTTTGTTTTTACGCCACTCCAGTGTGGCTTTGGCTGTATGTTTGGGGTCATTGTCCTGCTCCCAAGTCCCAGGTCTCTTGCAGACTTCAGCAGGTTTTCCTCCAGGATTTCTCTGTACTTTGCTGCATCCATTTTGCCCTCTATCTTCACAAGCTTTCCAGGCCCTGACGCAGAGAAGCATCCCCATAGCATGATGCTGCCACCACCATGCTTCACGGTAGAGATGGTGTTCTCGGGATGATGTGCGGTGTTAGGCTTGCGCCAAACATAGCGTTTAGCGTTGAGGCCAAAAAGCTCTATTTTGGACTCATCAGACCATAGAATCTTCTTCCACTTGCTCTCAGAGTCTCCCACATGCTTCTGGGAAACTCTAGCCAAGATTTGATGTGAGTTTTTTTCAACAATGGCTTTCTTTTTGCCACTCTCCCATAAAGGCCAGTTTTGTGAAGCACCCAGGCTATTGTTGCCGTATGCACAGTGTCTCCCAGCTCAGCCGTGGAAGACTGTAACTCCTTTAGAGTTGCCATAGGCCTCTTGGTGGCCTCCCTGACTAGTGCCCTCGCCTGGATACTCAGTTTTTGAGGACGGCCTGTTCTAGACAGATTCACAGTTGTGCCATATTCTCTCCATTTCTTAATAATGGACTTTACTGTGTTCCGGGGGATGTTCAGTGCCTTGGAAATGTTCTTATATCCTACCCCTGATTGGTGCTTTTGAAGAACCTTATTCTGGATTTGCTTTGAATGTTCCTTCGTCTTCATGATGTAGTTTTTATTAGGAAATGTACTAACCAACTGTGGGACCTCCCAGAGACAGGTGTATTTAACCTGAAATCATGTGAAACACCTTAATTGCACACAGGTGGACTCCATTCAACTAATTATGTGACTTCTAAAGACAATTGGTTGCACCAGAGCTTATTTAGGTGTGTCATAGCAAAGGGGGTGAATACTTATGCAATCAATTATTTTCTGTTTTATATTTGTAATTAATTTAGAACAATTTGTAGATTTTATTTTTCACTTTGACATTATGGACTTTTTTTGTGTTGATCAATGGCAAAAACTCCTTATTCAATCCATTTTGATTCCATGTTATAACACAGTAAAATGTGGAAAAGTCCAAGGGGGGTGAATACTTTTGAGAGCCACTGTACTTATGGAGTAGTGGTTAGGGCTCTGCACTCTTGACCAGAGGGTCGTGGGTTCAATCCCAGCTGGGGGACACTACTGCGGTACCCTTGAGCAAGGTACTTTACCTAGATTGCTCCAGTAAAAACCCAACTGTATAAATGGGTAATTGTATGTAAAAATAATGTGTAAAAAAATGTAATTGTTTGTAAAAATAATGTGATATCTTGTAACAATTGTAAAAATAATATAGTACCACTCATTTATCTTTGCCAGAAGGAAGTTCTAAATCTTGACTTTCAGTGTTGCAAATCTATTTATAATGAGATGCAAATTCTGATCTCTCCTGTATAATAAGCAGTCATTTATGCTGTTTGTAAACTTGCTGTGATATTACGGTGGTAGTTCATGAAAAAGAGCTGTTTAGTACATCGCGCGCAAAAAATCTGCTAAGGACGGAGGCTACGAATTCGCAGTATTTACGAACATGTAAGTAATATTAGTACACAGTGCCCAAAGTGTTTATGAAAAAAAACCAATATTATGGTTCAAATTGTGGTTATGCCACACAGTTCAGAATGTTTTTAATAAAAACATTTTTAATATTTACAGCTAACACTGTCCATAGGGAGCATTTCAGAATCTGAATTGGACTGTAGCTAATTGCTGATCAACCAAGTCCCTGTGGGAAAATTGGTCTATTGCCAAATGGACTTGATAAACACCCAGAGTAATGGGTTCTCTTGCCAAATGGACTTGATAAACACCCAGAGTAATGGGTTCTCTTGCCAAATGGACTTGATAAACACCTAGAGTAATGGGTTCTCTTGCCAAATGGACTTGATAAACACCTAGAGTAATGGGTTCTCTTGCCAAATGGACTTGATAAACACCTAGAGTAATGGGTTCTCTTGCCAAATGGACTTGATAAACACCTAGAGTAATGCAGAATGAAAACTAATTCTGTGAAGAAGCCAAGTAAACAAAAACAAAAAAGACAGCTTTATGTTAGTGACTTATAGCTTTGTTTATTGTTTGGCGTTTATTTGAAAAACTCATTGTAAGCAAATTTGTGTTGTCATTAACAAAAAAAAACAAAACAGTATGATCTTTCTTGTATACCTAGCTGTATTTCTTTTAAAAAAATCATAATAAAATTTGATTGTTAAGTAATATTTCAAGATAAGTGTGGTAACTATGTCCAATGTAATAATACCATAAAACTCACTTTTTTTTTTGTCAGGTAAAAAATTTCCCATCAAAGATATAATTGTGTACTACAACTAATGTTATCTATATGATAAGGTGCCCCTGTATAGTGGCATACATAGGCAAGACTATACGGATGATATAGCAAAGGATCAGTGAACACAAAAGCTTGATACAGAGAAATGATCGGGATTATCCCATAGCAGTTCATTTTATTGATTACAGCCATAACATTTCTACTTTTGAGATTCTATGGAATTGAAAAAGTTAAAACTCCAATAAGAGGAGGAAATATAGATGAGATGGTAAAGAGGAGAGAAGCTTATTGGATTCATAATTTACAGACTCTAAAACCCAAAGGCCTTAATGATGAATTTCATCTGCAAGCTTTGTTATAAAAATACTTTCCCATTTTTTGATTAAGGTATGAAAAGTGTATTTTAGTTTTATTTGTATTTATATTTATATACAGTGCCTATAGAAAGTCTACACCCCCTTGAGCTATTTTCACACTTTGTTGTGTCAGTGCCTCAGAGTTTCATGCATTTAACTGAGAATTTTTTGTTCCACTTATCTACACATCATACTCCACATTGTTAAGAGGAAAAAAGTTTTTATTGAGAAAAAAAATATATATTAAAAATACAAAACTGAAAGATCACAATTGGATAAGTCTCCACCTCCCTGAGTTAATACTTGGTGGAAGCACCTTTGGCAGCAATTACAGCTGTGAGTCTGTTGGGACAGGTCTCTACCAACTTTTCACACCTAGATTTGGCAATATTATTATTATTATTTATTTCTTAGCAGACGCCCTTATCCAGGGCGACTTACAGTCGTAAACAAATACATTTCAAGAATCACAGTACAAGTAATAATACAATTAAGAGCAAGATAAATACAACGACTTTGGTTCTAGCAAGTACAAGTATGACAAAATACGATTCAATAACGGAGCAGATAACAGTGTCAGTGATAGTTACATCAGGATATAAATAAATACAAAATACTACAGATTAAACACTTGGCAGATTACAGTACTCTGAAGTACAGGGTTAAATGCAGTAAAATAGGGGGCAGATAAGCACAAGTAAAGCGCATTTAAGAAAGGGTGATAAAGTGTCCCAGGGGAAAACCAGAGGAGTTCTACAATGCTGTCTGAAGAGGTGACTCTTAAGGAGGCGCCGGAATGTGGTCAGGGACTGGGCAGTCCTGACATCTGTAGGAAGGTCATTCCACTACTGCGGAGCGAGGGTGGAGAAGGAGCGGGCTCTGGAGGCAGGGGAGCGTAGAGGAGGTAGAGCCAGTCTTCTAGTGCAGGCGGAGCGGAGAGGTCGAGTGGGGGTGTAGGGAGAGATGAGGGTCTGGAGGTAGCTGGGTGCAGTCTGGTCAAGGCATCTGTAGGCTAGTACAAGAGTCTTGAACTGGATGCGAGCGTGATCGGGAGCCAGTGGAGTGAGCGGAGCAGTGGAGTTGCATGCGTATTTGACCATTCTTCTTTACAACACTGTTCAAGCTCTGTCAAGTTCCTTGGGGAGCGTTGATGGACAGAAATCTTTTGTGTCATGCCACAAATTTTCGATTGGATTTAGGTTGGGGCTCTGACTGGGCCACTCAAGGACATTTACCTTTTTGTTCCTTAGCCACTCCAGTGTAGCTTTGGCTGTGTGCTTTGGGTCGTTGTCATGCTGAAAGGTGAACTTCCGTCATTTTTCTTGCAGAGGGCAGCAGGTTTTCCTTAAGGACTTCTCTGTACTTCGCTCCATTCATTTTCCCTTCTATCCTGACAAGTGCCTGTGACAAGCTGGCTTTAGTGGTTACGTCAGACCAGAAAGGAGTACACAGACAGACGGTAGTTGGTGGTGAATCTGAGACGCTGTTGCGCTCAGTGAGTTTATTGTAAAATAAAAGGTTTAAACAGAAAACAGGACACAGCACTTGCGGCCAAAATAAACAGACAAACAAAACGATCAGACACTAACAAACAGGGACGAACACTAAACAAACACATACCACGTAGCAATTGCTTCTTGTTATACTTTTTACCTCCTCTCCCGTTCCTTCGCCCTGAACACACAAACCCGAGTGAATAAAACGTGCATCTATATATACTGTTGTGCCAGGATTCAATTACTAATTAATCATTCACTTGAATCCCAGCACATGAACAATTTCTGTGCAACCCTGTGCTTACATATTATTAAATACTTTAAATGCACGTGAAGTGATAGTGCAAACCACGTGCCTAAATACAATTATACGTTTTAAACACTCGTGCTCATTACACGCATTATATCCCGTGTACCAAGTACAATACACCAACATTAACACACGCAACATACAAAATAAAACACAAGAATACCCACAGTGCCCCAGTCCGTGCCGATGAGAAACATCCCCATAACATGATGTTGCCACCACCATGCTTCACAGTAGGGATGGTGTTCTTTGGGTGATGTGCTGTGTTGGGTTTGCGCCAAACATAACGCTTTGACTTTTTTTTTGCATACTTCAAACAGGTTTCAAGGTGGGCTTTCTTGAGTAATGGCTTCCTTCTTGCCACCCTTCCATACAGGCCAGATTTGTGGAGTGCTTTGGGATATTGTTGTCACATGCACACTTTGACCAGTCTTGGCCATAAAAGCCTGTAGCTCTTGCAAAGTTGCCATTGGCCTCTTGGTAGCCTCTCTGATCAGTCTCCTTCTTACTCAGTCATCCAGTTTGGAGGGATGGCCTGATCTAAGCAGGGTCTTGGTGGTGCCATTTACCTTCCACTTCTTAATAATCGTCTTGACCGTGCTCCAAGGGATATTCAAGGCCTTTGATATTTTTTTATACCCATCCCCTGATCTGTGCCTTTCAACAACTTTGTCCCGGAGTTCTTTTGAAAGTGCCTTGGTACTCATGGTTGAGTCTTTGCTTTGAAATGCACTACCCAGCAGAGGGAACCTACTGGAACTGCTGAATTTGTACTGAAATCATGTGAATCACTACAGTTTAACACAGGTGGAGGCCACTTAACTTGGTGTGTGATTTTGAAGGTAATTGGTTACACCTGAGCTAATTTAGGATTGCTATTACAAGGGGGGTAGACACTTATCAAACCAAGCTTTTTCAGTTTTTATTTTTCATTAATTTTCTACAAATTTCTAGAATATTTTTTTCACTTGGAAGTTGTGGGGTAGGATGTGTAGATAAATGAAAAAAAAAACTATTTTAATGCATTTTAATTACAGGCTATAAGGCAACAAAAGGTGAAAATGTTGAAAGGGGGTGTAGACTTTATATAGGCACTGTATATTTTTTGAATTATATAAAGTCCTTTTCGAACCAAAGAATTAGAGATTTAACAAGAGGAATGTATACAATTATTTTTGAGGGGTTACCAATTGGACTAACTGTTACCTTGTAATGCACTGTATAGCTTTTATAAAAGTGTGGTAGTGTTTTTTTTAATCTTCACAAAGGAGTATTTATACTTCTATTTGTGAAATAGGTATTCTTTTGGTAATTGAATACTAAGTTATTCTTATTTTATTATTGCTGATCCGTTAGCAACAGGTGCATTGCTTCTAAGTTTTTATTGATTGATTTGTAATATGTGGATATCCTCTTAAACATAATCTGTTTGTACTTTGATAATTGGAATTCTATGATTAGTTCTTAGAAGGTTAAGTGCTAATTAACTGTGCTAAGTGATTGTGGATTTGTGGCACGTGTGTCCTCTATTAATATGTGTCTACAGCTTCTACAAGTTGTGCTCTGACGAAGGTCTTGCAACCGAAACGTTAGTTTCTATTTTCTTTAAAAAAAATAAAAACCTGAGATTTGGCAAAATACAGTGTGCATTTTTTTTTTTCATGCTGATATGCAGTTTAATTTATTTTGATAATACAAACGTAAAGTAATATTTTTTATGCATTCTTAAAGTGCAGCTTCTGTTGTATTTTTAAAGCCCCTTTTGTTGCCTCAATGTAGTTCTCAGAATATTAGCCTCTATCTGGTACACCATATTAACATCTACGTAACCATTAACATCTCTGCTCTGCAACACAATGGGGTAGATCTACCAAGATGGGCCAGTTGCAGCGCAAACATACTGCAATTTGAATTTCTGTTGCAACAATTCACAAAGTATACATTTTGCCGTATGTACGAAGAGAAAATATGTTAATAAAGAGAGCCGCAATATACTAATTTAAATAAGTGCTGCATCATCTTAGCAAGATCTCTAGCATTGCGAGAGTCGTGCACAGGGCCGGTTTAACGTATACGCAAATTACATTATAGCGTAGGGCCCCCAGCAGAATTGGGGCCCACACGAGGTCAACATTTTATGATGGCTAGGTATTCCTTCTCAATTTACAGCATACCTGGTCTGCCTCTCACACAGGCAGCTTACTGCTAATACCAAATGCTCCACGCACACTACCTCCTGGGAAATGTCTGTCCCTAGTTCTACGTCAGAGGTGTCAGTCTGCATGATAAAATGTATCAATCATGCTCAATTTACGCATTCATTTATTTAGAGCCAATTTAGAAACCTGCCCTGTCTCAAATGTGCACAGTATGCCTCTTTATATTTTAGAAACTTTCCTTTTTAATTAGGGTGTTTGAATTTTTGAAAAAAAAGACAGGTAAAGGTAAACATGTATAATGTGGGAAGCTACCCTTCTGCAGCTGGCAAGAAGAGTAAGTCAATAGTGTTTGTTTCTCTCCCTGTATATACTGCACGGAAATCTTGAAATTAGCCCAATACCGTGATTTTTTTTCAATATTCTTAAGAAATAAAAAGACATTATTTCATAATTATTTGTATTCATACAAAAAATCACATTAACTAAACTGTACAGATCTGCTTTTTGTCTGCATGTAATATTCACCATGCACATAGTGCTGTGTAGTGATTGTCATGTGACTACAGTATATGCAATCTAGGCGAGAAATTAAAATACTAGACGCTGTAAACAAGAAAATGGATGTCTCTAAAAATGTGTCTGCAGCCGATTGCGTAAAGCAGAATCCAGCAGTAGTTTTACACAGCGATGTAGATCACTACCGGAAATCGTCTGTTGACAAGCATTTAGATTAAAGTATTCACGAAAGAGAAAGGTGGAAATCCAGAGTAGTACTGTGACTGCTTTACTTGAAAAACAACAGTGACTTCCAGGTTCCAAAAGTCCACTGAAAACTGTTAAGCATGAACACATTACATTTTGACCTGACAGACTGAAAAGTAGTGTAAATTCTTCAGTGTAGCAAATGGTGGAGCGATTCCTTTATCAGCCCATCTGAGACATTAGTACATACCTAAAGTTACCAAGTATCACAAGCAGGAGATTATGGAATTGGATTATGGAATTGCTTGTCAGTGGTCATTGACGAGTCAACTGATGCCCAAAATCAGTATGTGTTACACGTTGTATTTGTTTTGCAAGGTCTAAATGGCGAACATGCATCTGACTGAAAGCTTTCCTTGCAGATACATTTTACCTACAGGTTGTTAATTACAACACCGTTTCACAAGCTATTTTATAGGGCTCCCAAAATATGGGTTAGCATAAGGCCCCCTCTTCCTTTAATCCAGCCCTGGTCGTGCGACATTTTTGAATATATAATGAAAAGCAGTTTAATCCCAAAGTGGGGCCCCCACCTTCACCCCCAGATAAAACATTTTCATAATCATACAGTAGCCCCTCGCTAAACCAGATATGTTTGTTCGACATAAGGTGTTGGTTTTAAAAAAAATACAATAAAATCGCACATGCATACATTTATAGTGCTCAATGTATTTTAAATGTATAAATTATTGCGATGAAATAACACTAATGTATTTTGGGTAGGCTATACATTACATTATGTACAAATATAAATCTGTACAGTAGGCCTATACAGTATACAGTACAGTAGTCAAATCAAATGAATACCTAGCACACTTTATTTTTACTTTAGTCTGTAAGCTACCGGTAACACAAAATAAATCATGCTGATGCACTGTGCATGTTGTTATACAATGAGAATAAAAGATTATTTTAAATTGAAACTAAATGATTTTAGCAGTTTTTTATTATTATTATTATTATTATTATTATTATTATTATTATTATTATTATTATTACATCCTGTTTTTAGGGAAAAATAGGTATTTGGGTGTTCGCCTCAAAAATACAATGAGCACAACTGGCAACGCATGAGAAAAAGCAGACTGGCCAGCAACAATTGCGACCTATTTAAAACATGCTTTCAAATTGTTGCACTTGCCGACAGCTTTAGTACATCTCATTATAATATTTGAGAACCCTCATTTGCACCCACCCCATTTTTGCAAATTTATGCAGGAACTTCCATGATTACATATTCATCTAAGGTTGAACCTCAAAGAAAAACTGCTGCCGCAAAGTCGCTAATAGCATTGCGCATGTTTACATTTCACCCTAGACTTCCGACTCGTATGCAACTGGTTTGTGACAATTGCGACAGGCGCAACACTTTAGTACATCTACCCTTGAGTCCTCTTGAGTTGAAGAAATACCACATACGTTTTATGTTGTATTTTTAACTGATGTAATGCTTACATACACTAGAGCCAGAGAGGTGCAGGGGTAGCAGGCTAGACATTGAGGCTTGACAAAGTAAATATAAACTGCAATGCAGAATAACTTTATAATATAGAGTAGTGTGGCAATGCGCCCCGCCCCTGTGTGCATTTGTGTGTTATGTGTTGTATGGTGCGTGTGTTAATGTTGGTGTATAGTCATTGGTACACGGGATATAAACGGGTCTGTGTTTCACATGTATTTAAAAATGTATAATTGTATGGGGCACGGGATTGCACATCACTGCATGTGCATTTAAAGTAAGTAATATGCGCGCACGAGGTTGCACATAATTAATTCACGTGCTGGGATTCAAGTGAATAAGTAATTAGTAATTGAATCCCAGCACAACAGTATAAATAGATGCACGTTTCATTCACTCGGGGTTGTGTGTTCAGGGCGAAGGAACGGGAGAGAGTGAGGAGAGAATTAGTTAAAAAGCAATTGCTACGGCGTACGTGTTTGTTTTAGTGTTCGTCCCTGTGTGTCAGTGTCTGTTCGTTTTGTTTACCTGTTTATTTTGGCCGCAAGTACCGTGTCCTGTTTTCTGTTGGTTCAACCTTTTTATTTATTTGTTATTAAACGCTGAGTGCAGCCATTGCACTCAGTTTCACTCATCACCACCGTCTGTCTGTGTGTTTCTTCCGGGTCTGACTTGTCACTACCAGCCAGCCTTGTGACAAGTAGAAATAAATATTTCATCTTTCTAGGGGCATGTTTAGTTCACTGCTTAGTTTACTGGTTAGTTGCGCTTTTGGACAAAAAACAACACATGCAACTCTTGAGTAGTTGTTTCAATAGAACTGACACATGTTTCATGAAGAATAGTCTCAAAAGTGATGACCCTATGGACTATTATGGAGGACAGAGAAGACTCCCACCCCCAACTTTCCTTCAGGAATTGGAGGCAGTAACCATTAAAGAATGGCCCCATATAACTTTAGAGCAATTGAATCTCCCTGCAGTGTCCTTATTGAAGCAGTGCTGACGCAGCATGCTGTCCTGTATTCCCACGGTGGCTGTGTAACCTTTTACAATGTTATTGCTAATGCATCTTATTTTTTTGTCAACTTCCTTTAATTTAAGGATGCTTGAGTATTGCCATGACAGATCGATGTCCAAGTTTTCAATACATCTACTAGGTGTAAACTTAGTCAGTTTTATTGCCTGACATACTGTATACAGTATGTGGTATTGAAGACACTGAAACAAGCTTTTCTAACTGTAGAAGTACATCTGCAAAGACTCAAAAAGGACTTTAGGGTGACTTAAATTACAGTGATAATTATTGCTTATATAATGCTTAAAGTACTGTAGTGTGATTAAAAATTAATAAAATACAAAACCACCCTGCCAATGTTGGTTAACTTAATTGTGTTAAATATGTAGTGTAGTGTCAAATATTTATGCTTTTACCTTATTTATAAGCTTATGTTGAAAGTGTCAGCTCAATATCTGTTTTTCCTTTTAAATGTATCTCTATATGAGAAAAAATATACTTGCTTGTTTTTATTTAAGCATTCAGTTCCCGGAGCGTACCCAACATTTAATGGCATGCACAGTATTTAAATGCATCCCTAATGGCACCTCTAAAGCAGGAATAGATATGGAAACACAGGCCTGTTACCAAAATGCATTCCAGCCTTTCCTGACTTCGAAAGTAGGTCGCTGAATGCAGAGCCCCAGCCTAGAGCCAGCAAGTAACCCCCTGCGTGATTTGTCTTGATCGCTGCATGCTTAATTCGATAAAAACATGTTTGGACAGGCGGTGTGTGCCATATTCCTGTCATCCAAATTATTTTAAATGGCCCCCATTTTTATTAGTGCTTTTGTTTTCTATGGAGTTGCCACCAGTGGGATTTGTAATTTCAACCACAAATGCAGGAGTAAGGGGTTGGGGGTGAGGCAGATTCTCCAATTTCCAAAATAACAGTGGGCTGCATTGAATTAATATATATATATATATATATATATATATATATATATATATATATATATATATATATATATATACATGTTTTTTATTCTTTCCTGATTTGTATTTTCCAACACAAATTTACACCTGGAATATGCTACTGTAATTCGTTTTGTAGCTTTTGCATTCAGTAGTTATTACTCTCTTATTAGAACCGGAGCAAACAGTGTGCCACAGGGCAGCAGTGTGGAGTAGTGGTTAGGGCTTTGGGCTCTTGACCGGAGGGTTGTGGGTTCAATCCCTGGTAGGGGACACTGCTGCTGTACCCTTGAGCAAGGTACTTTACCTAGATTGCTCCAGTAAAAACCCAACTGTATAAATGGGTAATTGTATGTAAAAAATAATGTAACAATTGTAAGTCGCCCTGGATAAGGGCGTCTGCTAAGAAATAAATAATAATAATAATAATAATAATAATAATAATTTTACAGCAAGATGGTACAGTATGTAACACGTTAAAGTAGAAAAATCTCAGAGGAGCAAAGAATAATACGTTGTGTAGACATTAATTTACCCCAGTGAATTAACTACAAAACAAATGATGCCAAATAGCAGTTCAAGGTAAACGTTGTTGACACCGCATTTTATTTATTTTTTACTTTTTTCCATTCCTTGCCATTTCATAAAGTAATAACATGAGGTTTACTTGTGCCTTTTTGTTGCTGAACAAGCAAATGAAAACTGAAATTTAACTTTAAACACTTCAAATAAAACAAACGTGGAAATGCCATTGTAAAATGAAGGGGAAAAAAAACTCACTGTATTGGCTCTCATTTATTACATTCCACATAGCAACAAAAAATATATAATATATACAATCTATATAAAAATCACTATACAACATTTCCAGCAAGTTGGGGACTGTTTTAGCGAGTCATTTCAGAATGACCTGCTTGCCTTTTTTTGTCCCAAGAGATTCTGACTCACTCTAAAGCAGCACAATGCATTTTTGACCCAGATGGTGTTCCAGAGATCGCTATGTTCGCACAAGCATAATCTGGTTTGTTTACTTTTTGCTGTCTAAAACTTTTAAACAGAGGCTCAAGAGCTGCTGTGTTGATCCTGTGTGTGTTTATATATATATATATATATATATATATATATATATATATATATATATATATATATATATATATATATTAATCTCACATATCACACAGCGCTATTTTTCATTTGCCATTTTTTAAACTGTCGCGCAACTTCTGGTGAGGCGGTACATAAGTGCAAGGTATTTGTCATTTGTAGCGAATAAAAACATCTGATTTTTTTGTATCCGAATACATATTTGTATCCTAATATTTGGATATTTGTCCAGCACTACCAGTTTTTAATAAGAACATGAAGTGCTACAAAGTTAGTAAGCCAAAAAAGAACAAATACATTGTTTTACATGTATACATATGTGTGTGAAATTGGGGAGGAATAATGTTTGCCAAAATAAGATTTGTATATCCTGAAATCTGTTTTTTACCCAATCTAAGCCCATTTGGATAGAGATGAGTTAACAGTTAGGCAGCTGTTAAATTAATGGGGGCAAAACCTCGAGGTGGTCTATTTTTATAATGATATAAATTAGAATGGAAATTATTATTTTATAGTACAATTGTGTCTGTATATTACTTTTCCTCTTAGTGTCTTCACAAACAGAGTTTGCATGTGTCAGCAATGGTGTAAACCATGCTGAGATTTATTGTGAAAATAGTTTTGTAAACAATGGAATTAGGTTTCTTTTAGTATTTCTAAATTTAGCACTATTTAATGTTTAATAGTTATGCATGAAACAATGGAACCTAATATATACTGTAGAACAATGGGTATGGAAACTTGTAATTGAGAAATAAAATAGTGGCACTGTTCTGTATCTATAAAATATTATCTAACAGAATGGAACCTGCACAGTCAAATGTACATCATATCATCATTGTGTATGTGTTAAGTAAATGAAAAACAAGATACTCAGTTGCAGCTCTTAAAGTGCCTTCCCCGAAGCTGAGCCTGTGGGTGGTGTTGTGTGTTTCAGAAACCAAGCCAGCCTGCATCTTCCACGGGGTGGAGTACTTTGACGGGGACATGTTTCGCATGGACGCCTGCCGCTTCTGCCGGTGCCAGGGTGGCGTCTCGATCTGTTTCTCTGCGCAGTGCGGGGTGCTGCACTGCGACAGATACTATGTGCCAGAGGGAGAGTGTTGCCCCGTCTGTGAAGGTAAAAATCACATGAACTGTAAACATTTGGATACTATACAGTTGCCCATACCTTTGAACTTGATCTCCTCAGATCTCAGATTATAATATGCATGAGCCTAGTTCATTTTCATATGACACCTCTTAGGAAAACCCATTTCTAGATTTGTGTTGGTGACTCAGCAGAGGCCCTCTAGAGGGCACTGTGCTGTGGGTGGTGCCGTCCTTACACTGAGGTCCTTTCTGCTCTGTAGGCATTAACCCTATATTGTCACATGTTACTTTCAAACTGCATTATATTTTTGGTTTATTTTATTATATGATTTTAATGTAACATGCTCCATACAATAAATGGTTCAGCCAAAGTGTTTTATAGAAGCAAGCGCCCGTGCAATCTAGTGACTTGCCTCTTTGGTTACCCTTTGTTTTGCTCGAAATACACTGCTCTGTACAGACGATGCTCATGCTTACTAACATAGACACTTTGGCTGATCTTTCCTACTGTACAGATGTAGCCCACAACTAGAACTGAAGAGCAGATCCCAAACTCATAATCAGCACCTTACAGAGACTTCTATTTCCAAAATCTATATTTGAGTAATTGCAGTAAGAACCACCCAGAATGACTGCAAATATAATAATAAAGGTAAAGTAAATACTTACTCTCATAGAAAAAAGTGTATTCCCAGAAAGCAGCATTTGTTAATATATAATTAAAGACTTCATGGGATTCTGTTGAAGAATAGCCACATTGTCAACTTTAGCTACATCCAAAATACATGTATATGAATTTCCCCTGACATATGTTTGAGGAGATGCTTATCCCTAATGTCAAGGATATACAGTAGTGGAGGCACAAGTATATATATATATCATATTTTGTACATATATATAAAGAACTGCTTGTCAAATTGTGATGAAACTTGGCAAGGACATTGTTCAGAAAGGTTACAGGTAAAATTAGTTTTTCAGACAGTTACTTTGCAGTAGGCTCTTAACCACACTGAAGATATGTCAATTATGTAATACATTTTATTATGGTTAGACTATCTAATAATTAGAAATTATGCATTTTACAGTAGTCCTGAGCATTGAAACAAGCTACTCACCCAATGTTAATATACTGATGCACAAAATAAATGCAACACTTGGGTCTAATGGATTTAGCAAATATTTTAAACATCGATATCAAACAAAATAACAGAAAATGTGAACAAAAATACAGATCAAAGAATCATGATAAGTTTTCAGTATGAAACGTGACACACTGTCAAAATGAAAACATTACAAAGTTAGTATCGGGAATGACCTCCTTGAGCATTAACACAATCCTGGCAGCGTTGACGCATAGACCTGATCAGCCTCTGGATAGACTGCTGTGGGATGTTCCTTTGCCAATTGCAGCCAGCTGGTGAAGGTTTACTGGTCGCGGTTGTCTCCTGTAGATGGCACTGGCAATTTGGTCTCACAGATATTTTATAGGACTCAGGTCAGGAGAAAAAGCTGGCCATGGCAAGACCTTTCTTGAAGTCGTGCAATTGTAATCCTAGCACTGTGCGGTCTTGCATTGTCCTGCTGGAAAATCGACACTTCCGGATTAGCTTGCAGGAATTGAAAAACTGTTGCCTCAAGGACTTTGTCAATGTATCGCTGAGCAGTAAGGTTGCCCTCAATCTGCACCACACGCGTTCTTGTGTTAAAGGAGATTCCTCCCCACATCATCACACTTCCACCTCCCCATCGGTTGGCTTGAACAACGCAACAGTCAGCATAACGGTCCTGGGCCGGTGTGGTGACCCCCTGCCTTCCAGGAGGTGGTCTGTCCCTCACAGAGTTAGCTTCCTGGTTTCTGTGGACTAGTCTGCTGATTGTTGAAGCAGAACATCTCGTTCTCTGGGCAACTTCTTTCACAGACAGGCCACCTTCAATCATGCCGATAGCAACCAAGCGATCTCCATTTCTCAAGCAGGGCATGGTCGTATCTTTCGCTGTTCTTGCATTAATTAAAATCATGTCTTTTCAAATGGCTATTTATACAGATTCTTAATCAACTCATTTTGGCAATTATAACTCAACTTAATTACCAAACACTGAGCACCCGGCAGTTTTTTGAAATCACATGACTTGAACAATGCTACTCAAACAACATATCTATCTGCTCACTATTTAAAATGTAAATAACATTATGTATGTGCTCAATGAGCTTTTGATGTAAAACTTAGACTGTTGCGTTTTCATTGTGCATATATATATATATATATATATATATATATATATATATATATATATATATATATGTGTGTGTGTGTGTTACACTCATAGTCAGGATTCGGTCAATAACCATTTCGCAATTTGAGCACTGACAAATCATCAAAGAACGAAAGTAAAGGTTATTTAGAAAATACAGTTGTGAAATTAAAATGATCAAACAAGCAACAAACTTAACACAAAGGAAGAGACGAAACACAAAAGATGAGACAGCTTCTTTGCAATTTCATTATATTGCTTTACTCATAAGAAGCTGTCTCTTCTGTTGTGTTTCTTTCTTTGCTTGTTTGATATTTTACATTTCACAATTTGAGCAAAATAATTTGGTCAAACACTGAAATAACCTTTAATTTTGCTCTTCAATAATTTGTCAGTTGCTTCTGTTTTAATTCCGAGTTTTTTTCTAGAAATGTATATGACTAGTACTTGCACTATAGTTCTCAGTGTGCAAATCTGTAAGTAATTTGTGCCACCAAGTCAAAGTTATTCAGTTCAAGGTTATTGTAACTAGTGACCTTCAAATACTTGAATGGTCTTTCAGATACCTTGATGTCATACAGGTGTATACAATTCTAACGTCTAATTCTGTATTATCACCACACAAATCTGAGGACTTGATTCATTTTCTGAACAGTAAGTAAAATGTAAAGCCAGTAATCATGGTATTTGTTGTCCAGCAACCATGTTCCACCAAAAAAGGTATCCACCAGATGTATTGGTTTTGTTAAATCAAGGGTTCCGAACTTGATTCTGCCTCACCCATCCTTATTATTCCCTCAGATTCAATCTTCCCTGTGCTCAACTTTGCTGGCTGTTACGTCAACGGACAGATCTTGGCGCACGGTGACCACTGGAGAGAAGACGACTGCACTTTCTGCCAGTGCATCAGTGGGGATGCCCGCTGTGTGGCGGCAGCATGTGGCCATAGCTGCCTGAACCCTGTGGAAGTCCCTGGGGAGTGCTGTCCGGTGTGTGAAGGTAAGAATGGCTTAACTACCAGTGGAGAAAGGCTGGAAAAGTTTAAGGATATTGGAAATGTGCTAGTGGTAGCATTGTCCTTTTAACACTTAAGCTGGTGGCTTATTTGGTATTTCGCTTTGAAAGACTCTTTCTGGATGTAATTCTAATTTGTATCACTTGTGTGTTCTTTTTGGGTTCCTTGTTAACAAAAAGATAAGTTGAATCTAATAAAAGAGAACCAGAACAGCTCCATAAAACACTGTACTCGTTCAACCTTGCACATCTTCCTGAATTGTTGTTTCCCTTTCAAGTACGAAATGAAACCATTACCAAATAGGTGTTTACCTCCTAAAGACCCGAAACCTGAATATTCTATACCAAAGCTGTTCAGCCGAGCCTGTGACACTCACAGACCTCAGCGCCATTTTTCCTTTCAAGAACTAACCAGACAGGTGCTTCTTAGAGAAGTACTTGTTGCTTATAACTGTATCATTATGTTTTTACTTAAAATGAGCAATATTTATTTACGCTGTAATATATTTTTTAAAAAATGTATTACGCCTGTATTGTGCACTACGGCCTGTTTGTTACGTCCCACTGCATCCTTGTGCCCTGCATGAAGCCGTCGGCTTGAGTAGCCCCTTCCCAGGGATTAAGCAATGTAAGTCGGCTGACTTCTCTCTCCCCAGGCTGCAATAGCTCCAGCTGAAGATATTTTATTCTCGTTTTGGCTTCGGACAAAATTACAAGACACTTTCAATAATTAACCCTTAGCAGTCCATTTATTCAGCGAGTCTCAGGCGCGTCAGGTCCAATTTATTTTCACACGCGCAGTTTATTTTAGACACACTGTTTAAAAGTATTTTTTTCACAGTAAAAAAGACTGCATATCAATAGTACTATATCAATAGTACTGCCCCGCCCCACCCCTTGTTCGCTGTATTTTTCACATACCTCTTCATAGTCGTGCATAATGATCACTTGTTTTATCACCAAACTCCTCAATAATGCGATCCAAGTCATTATTTTATTACTGTAACATCTCAAAAAGCTCTGCAAATGTCCGTGATATTCTTTGAGCGCTGGATGTTTGTTTTTGGCCATGTTATCTCTGTAGTGCCGGGGCTATGTGTATTGCTGAGATCCGCCCCTTTTTTTTTATCTTCCGGCTTCTCTTGGCTCCCATCGGTCTCACTCGGCCATTGAATGGTTTTCTCAGCTTTTTCCGGAGAAAAAACAACTAGAGACCTGTGTTTTACGTCTTTTTGATGATGTCGGACAGGGTCCAACATCGGACCGGAAAGGGAAAATTGTAATGTCGGACCTGGTCTGACATGACCGCAAAGGGTTAAAGTAATTGTTATTACTGTATTTTGTATGAGAGAAATATTTTCTTTTCTCATTGTTTTTTTCTGTAATTTCAGAGGATTGGTACTTGCTAAATTATTGCATAAACATTTGGCGGCACCGGCCCTGTGTGTCCCCTTGGGGTCCCAGGGGGCCACGAGTGCAGATTTGCAGCGGAATGACATGCTGTCCATTGCCACCTCTGAAGACGTAGGCATATAGGAGCTGGCGTTCCCATCTGAGAAGATGGAGTCAGACAGCAAATCCCCTGCGGTTAATCTCTCCCTGTTGGCAGAGCTTACCACTGATCAAGACGGTCACTGCAGTCTTGCAAGTGCTCTGCCCTACAGCAGGTGAGACAAGGAAGTCCATCTTTGATGACGAGCCTACCACCTCTCCCATGTCCACCCCAGTACACCCGGACTTTCTTTTTTTTTTGTGATCAATTGTTTTTTTTATTTCTAATAACAGAGCCAAAGCATAAAAAAAACTAAAATAATATAAACTATTTACAATATTGCCAATGCTTGCACATTAAAATAATAAGAAAAAATAAATAAGAAAAAGTTACTACAATATTGTTATCTAAAAATAAAATTACATACAAAAAATAGAAGCTAGTATGAAGGTAGTGGAAAGGAAGCCCAAATCATTTAGACATCAGCGTAGCCAAATCGGCAGCAGTTGCACTCCATGCCTGTATGGTTGTCAGACGTGCCTTATTAATCCTGGCTGTGGAGCATTCCAAAAAAACAATGCTTCTAAAGTCCGAGAGCCAGGTAGCAATCATAGGAGGAGTAGGGTCTATCCAAAGCCGTAAAATAGACTTCTTGGCTGCAGTTAACCCTGCAAGAAGTATCCTACTCTGGTGTTGAGAAAGGCCCAGGGAGGAGTCATCATTCAATAGAAATACAACCGGATTTTTTATGATCTGAACCTCCGTCAGCTCAGTAATAGTTTGAGCTACACTGTCCCAGAACGCAGCCACAATCGGACATTCCCAAAACATGTGTAGGTATGAGCCCACTGCACCAGCCTGACAAACTGTACAGAGCGGACTAGGGGACCTTTTCATTTTAAAAAGTATGTATGGAGTAGCATATGCTTCATGGATAAGTTTAAAGTGTATTAATTGGTGAGCTGGGTTCTTGGAAGCTAAAAATGTATTGTTCCATACATTGTCCCAATCAGGAGAAAAACCCAGCTTTTCCATTTCACGCTCCCAAATTTTTGTAACTGGTAGAGTATTACATGCTTGTTTTAGCAAGTGTCCATAGATAGTTGAGACTGTCCCTCGTGAACAGGTGTCAATCAAAGGATCTGGACTTTTTTTTTTTTTTTTTTTTTTTTTAATTTAGTCGTTGCCAATTAGTTTTTTATTGTTTTCTCCCCAATTTGAAATGCCCAATTATTTTTAGACTCAGCTCACTGCTACCACCCCTTCGCTGACTCGGGAGGGGCGTAGATGAACACACGCTGTCCTCCGAAGCGACCTCACCCTCCCTCCCCCCGGACGACGTTCGGCCAATTGAGCGCCGCCCCCTGGGAGCTCCCGTCCACAGTCGGCTGTGGAATAGCCTGGACTCGAACCGGCGACGTCCAGGCTATAGAGCACATCCTGCACTCTAGCGAGTGCTTTTACTGGATGCGCCACTCGGGAGCCCCTCAGACTTTCTTTTTGAGATCCAGTCATCCTGGGGACACCCGGCTACAGCTCCTGCTATTTCCCAGTCTATGGACACCCTATGTAGGGTGCACGATATGGAGAAGCTAGGCCTGGCCCAATTTCTGATGGTAGAGGCTTCAATTGCCGCGCTGGTACAGGCGCCTAATTTAGCAGTCCTGTCCAAGGACACTATCTGCCCCAACAAACAGTGTCGGGTCTTGGAGGTGATCCTCAAGTGTGCCTATTCAGCAAGTGTGTTCACCGCACATATGGACAACTTTAAGAGCATTGTGGTAGCCTATCAGTCCTATTTGCTGAGGTTCTTCTCTGACAGCCACAGAGGCTTTACTGTAACTTCAGTCACAGACCCACAAGACGTTGCAGTTGTGTCTCAGGAGGTAGCAGCTCTGCTGCAAAAACAGTCTATTCGTATGATATACCTTATGGTGAAGAGCCAGCTCACACCTTCCCAGACAGCCTTCTATTTAGGAGTGTGCTTGGACTCCAGGTCCATGCTGTCCACTCTGTCGAACAGCAGAGTGCAGAAAATAGCTGTTTTACAGCTATTTTAGCTCAGAGCGCTCACAGTAGTGAAGTTCCAGAAACATCTGGGCTTGATGACAGCAGCTTCTCAGACCCTACCTTTGGGTATCCTGTGCATGTGCCCTCTGCAGGCTTGGTTCAACAGCAGGGTTTTCCAGCCCACATTGAAGTGCGACCGCCTATTGACAATGTCTTGCCGCTGTCTAAAGGCATACCCTTGGTGGAAACAGCCTGCCCATCTATAACTTGGTGTAGTGCTGGGCAGTGTCACCAGAAGGGAGGTCGTCACCACGGAAGCGTCTTGGCCTGGGCTTGGGTTCTGTGAATGGCAGGGGCGTGGAACTCCCCTTGGCAGGGTCTGCACATAAATGTTTTTGTGCTGCAGGCAGTTTGTTTGTTTACCTTTGTGAGTGTTTTTGTAGAGATTTTGTTTTGGCCATTGTGCCGTTTATTTTGTTAATGTGTTTTGTTCTGTGTTCTGTTTAGTTTTTTGTTATTCGTTTTATTTGTTGTGTTTTGTTATTTGTTTAAAATTGACTCAGTCTCCCCAGGAGCTCAGCCTTCTGGCAGGGCAATTTTTGAAAGGGGTTCAGGGGCTTTGGCCGCTTATGAAGGACATTGTTCCTCGCTGGAGGTTAAAAGTGGTGCTCAATGCACTTGAAGCCTCCATTTGAGCACATGCATTCAGCTGCGCTGAAATATTTATCACTCAAGCAACTGTTTGCTTACTGTCACCTTTGCAAAGTGGGTGAGCGAGATGCAGGCAGCCTGCTTAATTTTTACAGTGGCCAGGATAAAAGTTATGCTCCGTGTCAATCCTGCCTTTTGCTGAAGATAATCTCGCATTCCATGTCAATCACTCTGTGGAATTGGAGGCTTCCTTCAACCTCCTTTCCAGTCTGACAGAGAGCTGCAACTCCATTCCCTCTGCCCAGTGTGGGCCGTGATGTACTACCTTGACAGCACAAAATTTGTAGACAGTCTGAACAATAGCAAAGAGTCAGGACTGCCTATGAGCTGGCCAACTTGCCCCCTCCAGAAAGCTCACTGCCCATTCCTCCAGGGCATGATAACTTCAGGGGCTTTATTCCAGGGTGCATCTTTCAATGACATTTGCAATGCAGCGGTGTGGTTTACTCCCCATACCTTTACTAGGTTCTACTGACAGGTCGTGGATTCACCAAACCCTGGCTTTGGAACTAGTTTGTTAAGGGCAGCTTTGGAGTTGACCCTTACAACACAGACATATAGGCGAGTTTCTCCCTCAATTTTTAGCCCTAGCTACTTGTTACTGGGGTTCCTATGGTAATAAACAAGGTAGCCTCGGCTTAGCCTTGTAGCATTCCAGTCATTCTGCAATATTGCCCTTTCAACGGCTTTGGTATACTCACCCATTAGGTAATGGTTAGATTTCGTAGATATCATAACCCTGGTTCCCTGAAATAGAAATGTAACCATTAACCTTCAAGGTTGCTTCGTCCATGATTGCAGCAGGCTTGAAGGAAAAATTACGCTGAGGTCTGTGAACGCTGTCATTTTATGCTCTCGGGAGCTGGCCATGACTGCATCACAGGCTTGAATGAGCAGCTTTGCTGTAGAATATTCAGGTTTTGGGTCTTTAGGAGGTAAACACCCATTAGGTAATGGATACATTTATTTTTCACCTACCAAGGTTATGATAACGTTTTGTTTCGTGTGAAGTTTTTGTTTTGTACTGCTGCTGTTTTCAAGACAACTTTGGAAATTTAGACTTTCATTAGTCTCAAATATTCTCTTCCTAGAAAAATAGAAGTTACAAGTAAAAAGTAAAAATATGACTACCCATCAATGAGAATCTGCCAGTTGCTAGGTTACTGGTAATAACAAACTGTATGGATTTGATTGAAACAATATTTAATGGCTTACTGAGAGTGTAGTACTTGTGGTATACATAGGATAACTTATTATTGACTATTAGGTACAACATTTGTCTACCATGCTTTGTTTGTTGTAGGGTTCTCGCTCTGTCTCACTTAAAAATATATCATACTGGTCTTCTGGAAGGCAGATAAACCTGGCTTGTTCCAAAACTACCTGCTTTGTGCAAGACCATTAATTACATAATTAGTAATTTCGCAGACGCTTTTATCCAGAGACTTAGAGACTAGTAGGTGAACTATGCATCAACTGCTGCAGTCACTTACAATTGGACCTCAGGTTTTTCATCTATGCTATGTACAAACCATCTTAATTCAGTGCAGTAAATTCCTCTGAGACCCATTCTTATGCTATGCCTATATAACTGTACAATTTGAAACAGGACATTAAAATCTCTAACTAATTTTTTTAATTTGTGCATGTAACACCGCCTTTATGTTAACACAGCTGGCTCACCTTTCTATTTGTCACAGTGAAGGTTTGACCTTAAGGTCTGGCACTTTTACACAAGGGGCTTCGTGCAGTGATGCATTTACACTCACACTCAGGAAGACTGAAAGCAATGGGCCGGAATGGCATTCACTGTGACAACTGAAGTCTGCCCACATGGATGTTTGCCTTGCGGTTGAAGTTAAATTAAGCAAGAGTCAAATGAGAGATTATTTTATTTGCTCTGTCCATAAAATTGTTAGCGAACACCAATTGACTTGTGTAACATAATCGGTACTTACTGTTGCTGTATCCTGTGTATTCCAAATTGTTGCAAATTACATTTTTACCAGTTTCGATTTAGGGTTAGATTAATAACATTAAATATTATAAATTTAATTGGAAACAGCTCCCCAGTTAAAATCTAAAATTAAACATGTACGTGTGTATGTGTGTTGCACTATTTTTTAGCTGTATCTTTATAACCGCTCAACTAATTGTGATTAAAAAAAAATGCTATAGGCACCACATAGTGTAACACAATAAAGATCCTAGTGACCAGCATTTGTGTGCACGATAATGAAGGCTATGGGCCCTATGTGAAAACAAGTGCATAGGCACATTTTCAGAGAAGAATAAAATAGTTTTAAGTATAAAACACAAGAAACAATAATTTAACATACTTTCCTGCAAACAACTGTTTCTTGCTATTATTATGTGATTACATTATTTTGAACTCTCAAAAATGTATGTTACCTTAAATATATATCTTACAAAATCAGTATACTCAGAATTATTTACAATACTACAAATATTTGACTATTAGATGGGTGTATCTTATCCTAGCAGTAAAATATGACAATATTCCTTGTTTTAAAATTATTTGAAATTAAAGTATGTTTTATTCTAATATGTTTAATTTGGATATATAACACTAAACCCACAGCTTTAGATTAATAAATATATATATATGTATATATATATATATATATATATATATATATATATATATATATATATATATATATATATATAAATATATATATATATATATATATATATATATATATTATAGAGAGAGAGTGCTCACCCTTTATAACGCTGTAGTCAGGAGCCATAGTTAAGAGACCGTGCTGTTTGTGTTCCACCTTTTAACAAGACTACTAGTGTTACTGTAACAACATTATGGGGCAAATGGGAGCCATGACTGTACCGCCTTATAAACTGTTCCGCAGTATAAAGGGCTGCCTTATAAAGGGGGGGCACTGTTTATTAGAAATAAATACAAAATAAAAATGAAGGGTGTGTCCATGAATGAATTTGTTAGAAAATACATAAATAAGCATATAGATGTATTTAATTGTTTAATTCCTTTTAGTACTTTTATTTCAGCTAATTTATTGAAACCTCAGGCATGAAACATGATGTGCAATTCCTGCTGTGTGTGTGTGTGTGATGCAAAAAAAGAAAAGGGGGGAAAACAGGCCGTAGTTCCAGCATATTTATTAGTCATTTCCACAAATCTTGCTCAAGCAGCTCAGGACTGCATATCAGTATATCTAGACATTTTGCTAAAAAGAAAAGAAAGGACGTTTCTGAGTTAAACTATGGGGCTTGTATTTTTATAGTAATGAAGAAAATGGTATGGGATTTTAACTATGAGGGTGGAAAACATTTAGGCACTCATGGAATGATATGAATGTTTTCACAGAGAGCTAATGTAAACATCTACTGTATGGTTTGAAGGGACAATGTTAGTTAGCTTTGGACAGGGGAATAGATTTAAACAAGCACCTAACAGCTAACTGAAGCATAGCTATACAGATCACACTTAGGAGGCATACTCTTGATTTCCTCCCTTGGGGAAGAGTGCCAAGGGGTTGAGGTAATATCTAATTAATTCACAGTGGTAGCAGTTTTTTAAACTAGGTATTTAGTACCATTAAAATCCTGCAGGGCCACTGACATACTGTCTAGTCACCTTGTGCCCTGTGCTTTAATCTCACTGAAATTCATTGGAATGTAATTGATACATTTTAGTGATAAAGTATAGTATTCTATTAAGATTATAGCTGGATAAAAAGCCTGAATATACGTCTTCGAAACGAACATAGGAGATATTTTATTGAGGTATAAATTACAGTACCCTATGAATTTTTACTATTATACCAAAGGACGATATTGAAAAATGACTAGACAAATTTGAGAGAATAATATAAATACATTTTTAATCCTTGACCTCCTTGTTTTTGATTTTTTGTTCCTCAAATGTACTTAACAGTTGTTCTTTTCAGTGAGAGAAACAAAGTGGATGCCAGTGTTGCTGGATATATGCAAACGCTTGATGCTATGGAGGCTCATTTACATTTACCTGGATTTAGTGCTATAGTTTTATGGGCCAACAAACAAACTGTATGTTTCTGTTCTCATTGGCAAGAAACTTTTTCGCTTGGTACAGGTGCCTACCAATACATTTTAAACATGTTACATGTTATAGCCGTTAAATGCTAGAACAAAACACCTGCCAATACATTTTGACAGTACTGGGGTTGCATGCGCTGGTGCGTGAGTTTTAATTATAAATAAACGCTTTAAACAAACAAAACTGCACCCTTTTAGATGCTGCCCATTTTAATTTCCATCATACGTTTTTCTGTATTCACCACCCTTCTCTGAATTCGACGTGCATCTTTGTGGATTCGCCTGCACTACACTGACTTATCTTAGTGGGTTTTAATGTAACTTCAAAATTGCTGCTTTTATATTATTATGTGTATACTGTTGTTTAAATCTGTTATTTAAATGGTCTGATTGTTGCAGTAGTATGTGTGACATGCTATATAAATGTAGTGTGGTTTGTTCTTTTTTTCTGCTATGTACTGTACAGTGCTTTGCGATACTTTTGTATACAAATGCAATAATTAAAGAAATAAACGCATTGCGCTTCCTGTGAAAAAACTTTACGGGTTTAGATACTAAGGTAGGGTTGTCGTGTTTCGAGATGCCGGCGTAGCTTGCAGGGCCGCATACTGTGGTTTGCCAGTATTTCACCGCTGGACCCGATCCATGTAAAGCCCAGTTTTAAATATGCTTCGTCATATTTTCGGCTTCTGCGTTTTGCTGGAACCTCCGCTGCTGCCCTAACTTCGGTTTGTGTTGTACGTTTTTCTTCCTTTGTCACAAAATGATCAATTTCTCATTAAAGCTGTTTCTCACTGTAACCGCGCTGCTGATACTTTTTTTAAGTTTACTTGGGGGGGGGATGGGGAGGGAGGAACCATGTGACGTACGTGTGACTAAGGAACATTAGCACGTTAAACAAAAGCTTTTTGCGTTATTTTATTTTAGTTATTTTTAAATATAATACATTTAAAATATATAATAATTTGTAACTTTTTTCAAATCATCTAACCTCTCCAGAAAAAAAAAAAGGACACACAGCCCGTGCCTCCCTTGACACCTTGCCACGCCTCCCTTGGGAGGCATGCCCCATAGTTTGAGAACCGCTGACCCAGTTTATCCTTCGACCACATCCGGCACAGGCTTTCTCATACGCGTGGTCAACAGCCAGTTTGTCAATGATCACTTGTTGCTGACCATGCATTTTCATGATTTGATCTGGATGGGGCATGTTAACACCATTCAGGCTGTAAAACAATAATAACAATAAAACAGTGTTTAAAATAAACACAAAACATTACATTTAAATCATAGTAATATAAATAAACACAGGGGCAGGAGGTACCCCGTCACACAGCAGTGTCATTTTTCTGTGATTTTTCTGTGATTAACATGCAAATTAAAAAGAATGTTATCTTTTTTGACAGAATCCTTGTGAATGCCCAATTGAGTGTTTCCATTAAATTCAATTCTATTCAGCTTTGTTGGAAAAGCTATATCTCTCAAGTTTAGTATTGTGTTCTCTGTGTGTCACAGCAGTACAAGAAATAGGGCAGAGCTAGGTGTTACCTGGGGAAGAGGTATATATAATTGGGCACTCCAATTTTTTTTAATAAAAATTTTAAATAAATAAATAAATACATTAGGTAAACACAGCGTAATTTAACAAATGTGATTTAACTCAAAGACTTCCAGCTTCAGCTTTTCACTTCATGGATTTCATGCATTTTTTAACAAAGGTTTAAGTTAGGCTATTTGCATTTTCCTGCTGGTACCAGCACCTTTCATCAACAAATCTAAAAAGAAAGCAGCTTAAGTATGAACCCGTGGTTATCCCTACTGAGGGCTGTCACAATCAATCATGTATGTCTTGTCATAACTTTTTATTTATGTTATTAAAATTATTAAGGGATGTTAATATGACCGTATACATGCAGAAAGGTGCACGATGAGCTCCCGAAAATGCTGCCGGCTTAATGTTGAGACCTGCCAACGCCTTTTCATTTTATTTTATTTTTTGTCCGTAATGTTTGGTTTGGACTTTTATGAAAATGTCAGTATTAGTTATGTTGCGGTTTGGGAAAATCATAACAGTTGGGTTTACCTCAGAGTTTCCGATTGAAAGTTGGATGCATTTCTGGTAATACATCACTGTCACACAAAAAAGTCCCAAACGAAAAGAAGCCAAAAACGAATAGAAGCCAAAAATGTATTAAAGAATGGATGTTACGAATTAGATATTCTGTCCACATTATTTAATTTTTTCCTAAAATGAAGGATATTATGATGTGGGCTTCAGAAGCCAGCACAATCCATATCAGCATGTAGTCCTTTTATTTTAATATACAAAAGAGTAGTGGCATTAAGTTATGGAGACCATTGACGTTATGTTCTCAAAATCGTATTTTTAACACGTCATGTGTGACATAATGAAGTCCTAATGCATTTGAACATTCTTAGCCTCCGACTTTGGTTGACTATTGGCTTTCCCATTGACCCCTTGGATCAATTTATTAAAGATATTTTTGGAACATTATGATTTTTCCTTGGATTTTGGTTATGTTGTGGGAAAAAAAACAAACACTTAATGTGACTATTTCAGAATTTGTGTGTCAAGTACCACAGCATCTAGGACAATCATGACATTTTTATGTACAGACTTGGATCACGTAAAATGGGTACCTAAGGGCAATAATGATAGGGTCATATTTTGAAGGCAAATGTTTTAAGTACAAAGAAAAAATAATTATATAAAACTGAGTTGATTTGTATGTCTAATACGTTATCAGAAATAAGTTATCAAAAAATATATTCTTAGAGTATTCTTTTCATTTTTAACAGCCTGACAATTTTGTACGCTGTCCGCTGTAGTGCACTGGGGTTTGAGCTCTGTCCTCTAAATCACTGCAGGAAGACTGATTAAAAGAGTGCTCTGGTTTTTGTGTTCCGTACCACATCATGGATGGTTATTGCTATGTTACTTGTTTGACAATGTTGGCAATAAACAGTGCACTAGATCGGCCATTTTGAAAAGAGCTTTGAAACAGACTTTAAAGGTGTAAAAAGTTGTCAGGATGTTAATAATGAAAAGATAAATTACAGGTATGTTATTTAAACAGTTATAGCACCACGTGAGGATGTGTAATAATATTAGTGCTGGGACAAACACAGGATTTTCATGTTCGAATATTCACTCATCATTAAAATATTTGTTCGGATAGTTGTTTGTTTTCAAAAAGTAATAAAAGCCATTATATTGCTCGGAATGCAGGTAGAGACAGCATAGCAGCAGGGGCCGGGGGGCGTGGCCCCTGTGTGTGCCTTTAGTT